>NW_026967812.1:0-176208 GCF_028390025.1 Pseudophryne corroboree | reverse complement strand
ATGTGTTCCTGGCACTGGGGACATAGCTGGCACTGTGGGGACATGTGTATCTGCACTGGGGGCATAACTGGCACTGTGGGGACATGTGTATCTGCACTGGGGGCATATCTGGAACTGTGGGGCATGTGTATCTGCAGTGAAGGCATATCTAGCAGTCTGGGGACATGTGTATCTGCACTGGGGGCTTATCTGGCACTGTTGGGGTATGTGTATCTGCACTGGGGGTATATCTGGTGCTGTGGGGACATGTGTATCTGCACTGGGGGCATATAAGGCACTGTGGGGACATGTGGATCTGCACTGGGGGCATATCTGGCACTGTGGGGAAATGTGTATCTGCACTGGGGGCATATCAGGCACTGTGTGGGCATGTGTATCTGCACTGGGGCCATATCTGGCACTGTGGGGGCATGTGTATCTGCACTGGGGGCATATCTGGCACTGTGGGGCATGTGTATCTGCACTGAAGGCATATCTAGCACTCTGGGGACATGTGTATCTGCACTGGGGGCATATCTGGCACTGTGGGGCATGTGTATCTGCACTGAAGGCATATCTAGCACACTGGGGACATGTGTATCTGCACAGGGGGCATATATGGCACTGTGGGGGCATGTGTATCTGCACTGGGGGCATATCTGGCACTGTGGGGACATGTGTATCTGCACTGGGGGCATATCTGGCACTGTGGGGACACGTGTATCTGCACTGGGGACATATCTGACACTGTGGGGACATGTGTATCTGCACTGGGGTATCTACACTGGGGGCATATCTGGCACTGTGGGGACATGTGTATCTACACTGGGGGCATATCTGGCACTGTGGGGACATGTGTATCTACACTGGGGGCAAAGCTGGCACTGTGGGGACATGTGTATCTGCACTGGGGGCATATCTGGCACTGTGGGTGCATGTTTATCTGCACTGGGGGCATATATGGCACTGTGGGGGCATGTGTATCTGCACTGGGGGTATATCTGGCACTTTGGGGACATATGTATCTGCACTGGGGGAATATCTGGCACTGTTAGGACATGTGTATCTGCAATGGGGGCTTATCTGGCACTGTGGGGGCATATGTACCTGGCACTGGGGTGCATAGCTGGCACTGTGGGGGCATGTGTACCTGGCACTGGGGACATAGCTGGCACTGTGGGGGCATGTGTATCTGCACTGGGCGCATATCTGGCACTGTGGGGACATGTGTATCTGCACTGGGGGCATATCTGGCACTGTGGGGGCATGTGTTCCTGGCACTGGGGACATAGCTGGTACTGTGGGGGCATTTGTATCTGCACTGGGGGCATATCTGGCACTGTGGGGACATGTGTATCTGCACTGGGGGCATATCTGGCACTGTGGGGACATGTGTTCCTGGCACTGGGGACATAGCTGGCACTGTGGGGACATGTGTATCTGCACTGGGGGCATAACTGGCACTGTGGGGACATGTGTATCTGCACTGGGGGCATATCTGGAACTGTGGGGCATGTGTATCTGCAGTGAAGGCATATCTAGCAGTCTTGGGACATGTGTATCTGCACTGGGGGCTTATCTGGCACTGTGGGGACATGTGTATCTGCACTGGGGGCATATCTGGCACTGTGGGGACATGTGTATCTGCACTGGGGGTATATCTGGCACTTTGGGGACATATGTATCTGCACTGGGGGAATATCTGGCACTGTTAGGACATGTGTATCTGCAATGGGGGCATATCTGGCACTGTGGGGGCATATGTACCTGGCACTGGGGTGCATAGCTGGCACTGTGGGGGCATGTGTACCTGGCACTGGGGACATAGCTGGCACTGTGGGGGCATGTGTATCTGCACTGGGGGCATATCTGGCACTGTGGGGACATGTGTATCTGCACTGGGGGCATATCTGGCACTGTGGGGGCATGTGTTCCTGGCACTGGGGACATAGCTGGTACTGTGGGGGCATTTGTATCTGCACTGGGGGCATATCTGGCACTGTGGGGACATGTGTATCTGCACTGGGGGCATATCTGGCACTGTGGGGACATGTGTTCCTGGCACTGGGGACATAGCTGGCACTGTGGGGACATGTGTATCTGCACTGGGGGCATAACTGGCACTGTGGGGACATGTGTATCTGCACTGGGGGCATATCTGGAACTGTGGGGCATGTGTATCTGCAGTGAAGGCATATCTAGCAGTCTGGGGACATGTGTATCTGCACTGGGGGCTTATCTGGCACTGTTGGGGTATGTGTATCTGCACTGGGGGTATATCTGGTGCTGTGGGGACATGTGTATCTGCACTGGGGGCATATAAGGCACTGTGGGGACATGTGGATCTGCACTGGGGGCATATCTGGCACTGTGGGGAAATGTGTATCTGCACTGGGGGCATATCAGGCACTGTGTGGGCATGTGTATCTGCACTGGGGCCATATCTGGCACTGTGGGGGCATGTGTATCTGCACTGGGGGCATATCTGGCACTGTGGGGCATGTGTATCTGCACTGAAGGCATATCTAGCACTCTGGGGACATGTGTATCTGCACTGGGGGCATATCTGGCACTGTGGGGCATGTGTATCTGCACTGAAGGCATATCTAGCACACTGGGGACATGTGTATCTGCACAGGGGGCATATATGGCACTGTGGGGGCATGTGTATCTGCACTGGGGGCATATCTGGCACTGTGGGGACATGTGTATCTGCACTGGGGGCATATCTGGCACTGTGGGGACACGTGTATCTGCACTGGGGACATATCTGACACTGTGGGGACATGTGTATCTGCACTGGGGTATCTACACTGGGGGCATATCTGGCACTGTGGGGACATGTGTATCTACACTGGGGGCATATCTGGCACTGTGGGGACATGTGTATCTACACTGGGGGCAAAGCTGGCACTGTGGGGACATGTGTATCTGCACTGGGGGCATATCTGGCACTGTGGGTGCATGTTTATCTGCACTGGGGGCATACCTGGCACTGTGGGGACATGTGTATCTGCACTGGGGGCATATATGGCACTGTGGGGGCATGTGTATCTGCACTGGGGGTATATCTGGCACTTTGGGGACATATGTATCTGCACTGGGGGAATATCTGGCACTGTTAGGACATGTGTATCTGCAATGGGGGCTTATCTGGCACTGTGGGGGCATATGTACCTGGCACTGGGGTGCATAGCTGGCACTGTGGGGGCATGTGTACCTGGCACTGGGGACATAGCTGGCACTGTGGGGGCATGTGTATCTGCACTGGGCGCATATCTGGCACTGTGGGGACATGTGTATCTGCACTGGGGGCATATCTGGCACTGTGGGGGCATGTGTTCCTGGCACTGGGGACATAGCTGGTACTGTGGGGGCATTTGTATCTGCACTGGGGGCATATCTGGCACTGTGGGGACATGTGTATCTGCACTGGGGGCATATCTGGCACTGTGGGGACATGTGTTCCTGGCACTGGGGACATAGCTGGCACTGTGGGGACATGTGTATCTGCACTGGGGGCATAACTGGCACTGTGGGGACATGTGTATCTGCACTGGGGGCATATCTGGAACTGTGGGGCATGTGTATCTGCAGTGAAGGCATATCTAGCAGTCTTGGGACATGTGTATCTGCACTGGGGGCTTATCTGGCACTGTTGGGGTATGTGTATCTGCACTGGGGGTATATCTGGTGCTGTGGGGACATGTGTATCTGCACTGGGGGCATATAAGGCACTGTGGGGACATGTGGATCTGCACTGGGGGCATATCTGGCACTGTGGGGAAATGTGTATCTGCACTGGGGGCATATCAGGCACTGTGGGGGCATGTGTATCTGCACTGGGGGCATATCTGGCACTGTGGGGGCATGTGTATCTGCACTGGGGGCATATCTGGCACTGTGGGGCATGTGTATCTGCACTGAAGGCATATCTAGCACTCTAGGGACATGTGTATCTGCACTGGGGGCATATCTGGCACTGTGGGGCATGTGTATCTGCACTGAAGGCATATCTAGCACACTGGGGACATGTGTATCTGCACAGGGGGCATATATGGCACTGTGGGGGCATGTGTATCTGCACTGGGGGCATATCTGGCACTGTGGGGACATGTGTATCTGCACTTGGGGCATATCTGGCACTGTGGGGACACGTGTATCTGCACTGGGGACATATCTGACACTGTGGGGACATGTGTATCTGCACTGGGGTATCTACACTGGGGGCATATCTGGTACTGTGGGGACATGTGTATCTACACTGGGGGCATATCTGGCACTGTGGGGACATGTGTATCTACACTGGGGGCAAAGCTGGCACTGTGGGGACATGTGTATCTGCACTGGGGGCATATCTGGCACTGTGGGGACATGTGTATCTGCACTGAGGGCATATCTGGCACTGTGGGGACATGTGTATCTGCACTGGGGACATATCTGGCACTGTGGGGTCATGTGTATCTGCACTGGGGACATATCTGGCACTGTGGGGACATTATATCTACACTGGGGGCATATCTGGCACTGTGGGGACATGTGTATCTACACTGGGGGCATATCTGGCACTGTGGGGACATGTGTATCTGCACTGGGGGCATATCTGGCACTGTGGGAACATGTGTATCTGCACTGGGGGCATATCTGGCACTGTGAGGGTATGTGTATCTGCACTGGGGGTATATCTGGCACTGTGGGGACATATGTATCTGCACTGGGGGCATATCTGGCACTATGGGGACATGTGTATCTGCACTGGGGGCATATCTGGCACTGTGGGGACATATGTATCTGCACTGAGGCATATCTGGCATTGTTGGGGCATGTGTATCTGCACTGGGGGCATATCTAACACTCTGGAGACATGTGTATCTGCACTGGGGGCATATATGGCACTGTGGGGACATATGTATTTGCACTGGGGCATATCTGGCATTGTGGGGGCATGTGTATCTGCACTGGGGGCATATCTAGTACTCTGCGGACATGTGTATCTGCACTGGGGGCATATCTGGCACTGTGGGGACATGTGTTTCTGCACTGGGGGTATATCTGGCACTGTGGGACATCTGTATCTGCACTGGGGGCATATCTGGCACTGTGGGGGCATGTGTATCTGCACTGGGGGCATATCTGGCACTGTGGGGGCATGTGTATCTGCACTGGGGGCTTATCTGGCACTGTGGGGGCATGTGTATCTGCACTGGGGGCATATCTGGCACTGTGGGGACATGTGCATCTGCACTGGGGGCATATCTGGAGCTGTGGGGAAATGTGTATCTGCACTGGGGGCATATCTGGCACTTTGGGGCATGTGTATCAGCACTGGGGGCATATCTGGCACTGTGGGGGCATGTGTATCGGCACTGGGGGCATATCTGGCACTTTGGGGACATATGTATCTGCACTGGGGGCTTATCTTGCACTGTGGGGGCATGTGTATCTGCACTGGGGGCATATCCGGCACTGTGGGGACATGTGTAACTGCACTGGGGGCATATCTGGCACTGTGGGGCATGTGTATCAGCACTGGGGGCATATCTAGCACTGTGGGGGCATGTGTATCATTACTGGGGGCATATCTGGCACTCTGGGGACATATGTATCTGCACTGGGGGCATATCTGGCACTGTGGGGACATGTGTATCTGCACTGGGGGCATATCTGGCACTGTGGGGACATGTGTATCTGCACTGGGGACATATCTGGCACTGTCGGGAAATGTGTATCTGGCACTGGGGGCATATCTAGCACTGTGGGGACATGTGTATCTGCACTGGGGGGCATATCTGGCACTGGGGGGCATGTGTATCTGCAGTGAAGGCATATCTAGCACTCTGGGGACATGTGTATCTGCACTGGGGGCATATCTGGCACTGTTGGGGTATGTGTATCTGCACTGGGGGTATATCTGGTGCTGTGGGGACATGTGTATCTGCACTGGGGGCATATAAGGCACTGTGGGGACATGTGGATCTGCACTCGGGGCATATCTGGCACTGTGGGGAAATGTGTATCTGCACTGGGGGCATATCTGGCACTGTGGGGGCATGTGTATCTGCACTGGGGGCATATCTGGCACTGTAAGGGCCTGTGTATCTGCACTGGGGGCATATCTGGCACTATGGGGACATGTGTATCTGCACTGGGGGCATATCTGGCACTTTGGGGACATATGTATCTGCACTGGGGGCATATCTGGCACTGTGGGGACATATGTATCTGCACTGGGGGCATATCTGGCATTGTGGGGGCATGTGTATCTGCACTGGGGGCATATCTAGCACTCTGGGGACATGTGTATATGCACTGGGGGCATATCTGCCACTGTGGGGACATGTGTATCTGCACTGGGGTATCTACACTGGGGGCATATCTGGCACTGTGGGGCATGTGTATCTGCACTGAAGGCATATCTAGCACTCTGGGGACATGTGTATCTGCACTGGGGGCATATCTGCCACTGTGGGGACATGTGTATCTGCACTGGGGGCATATCTGGCACTGTGGGGGCATGTGTATCTGTACTGGGGACATATCTGGCACTGTGGGGACATGTGTATCTGGCACTGGGGGCATATCTAGCACTGTGGCGGCATGTGTATCTGCACTGAGGGCATATCTGCACTGTGGGGGCAAGTGTATCTGCACTGGGGGCATTTCTGGCACTGTGGGGACATGTGTATCTGCACTGGGGGCATATCTGGCACTGTGGGGACATGTGTATCTGCAGTGGGGGCATATCTGGCTCTGTGGGGGCATGTTTATCTGCACTGGGGGCATATCTGGCACTGTGGGGGCATGTGTACCTGGCACTGGGGGGCATAGCTGGCACTGTGGGGGCATGTGTACCTGGCACTGGGTACATAGCTGGTACTGTGGGGGCATGTGTATCTGCACTGGGATCATATCTGGCACTGTGGGGACACGTGTATCTGCACTGGGGGCATATCAGGCACTGTGGGGGCATGTGTATCTGCACTGGGGGCATATCTGGCACTGTGGGGGCATGTGTATCTGCACTGGGGGCATATCTGGCACTGTGGGGCATGTGTATCTGCACTGAAGGCAAATCTAGCACTCTGGGGACATGTGTATCTGCACTGGGGGCATATCTGGCACTGTGGGGCATGTGTATCTGCACTGAAGGCATATCTAGCACACTGGGGACATGTGTATCTGCACAGGGGGCATATATGGCACTGTGGGGGCATGTGTATCTGCACTGGGGGCATATCTGGCACTGTGGGGACATGTGTATCTGCACTTGGGGCATATCTGGCACTGTGGGGACACGTGTATCTGCACTGGGGACATATCTGACACTGTGGGGACATGTGTATCTGCACTGGGGTATCTACACTGGGGGCATATCTGGTACTGTGGGGACATGTGTATCTACACTGGGGGCATATCTGGCACTGTGGGGACATGTGTATCTACACTGGGGGCAAAGCTGGCACTGTGGGGACATGTGTATCTGCACTGGGGGCATATCTGGCACTGTGGGGACATGTGTATCTGCACTGAGGGCATATCTGGCACTGTGGGGACATGTGTATCTGCACTGGGGACATATCTGGCACTGTGGGGTCATGTGTATCTGCACTGGGGACATATCTGGCACTGTGGGGACATTATATCTACACTGGGGGCATATCTGGCACTGTGGGGACATGTGTATCTACACTGGGGGCATATCTGGCACTGTGGGGACATGTGTATCTGCACTGGGGGCATATCTGGCACTGTGGGAACATGTGTATCTGCACTGGGGGCATATCTGGCACTGTGAGGGTATGTGTATCTGCACTGGGGGTATATCTGGCACTGTGGGGACATATGTATCTGCACTGGGATCATATCTGGCACTATGGGGACATGTGTATCTGCACTGGGGGCATATCTGGCACTGTGGGGACATATGTATCTGCACTGAGGCATATCTGGCATTGTGGGGGCATGTGTATCTGCACTGGGGGCATATCTAACACTCTGGAGACATGTGTATCTGCACTGGGGGCATATATGGCACTGTGGGGACATATGTATTTGCACTGGGGCATATCTGGCATTGTGGGGGCATGTGTATCTGCACTGGGGGCATATCTAGTACTCTGCGGACATGTGTATCTGCACTGGGGGCATATCTGGCACTGTGGGGACATGTGTTTCTGCACTGGGGGTATATCTGGCACTGTGGGACATCTGTATCTGCACTGGGGGCATATCTGGCACTGTGGGGGCATGTGTATCTGCACTGGGGGCATATCTGGCACTGTGGGGGCATGTGTATCTGCACTGGGGGCTTATCTGGCACTGTGGGGGCATGTGTATCTGCACTGGGGGCATATCTGGCACTGTGGGGACATGTGCATCTGCACTGGGGGCATATCTGGAGCTGTGGGGAAATGTGTATCTGCACTGGGGGCATATCTGGCACTTTGGGGGCATGTGTATCAGCACTGGGGGCATATCTGGCACTGTGGGGGCATGTGTATCGGCACTGGGGGCATATCTGGCACTTTGGGGACATATGTATCTGCACTGGGGGCTTATCTTGCACTGTGGGGGCATGTGTATCTGCACTGGGGGCATATCTGGCACTGTGGGGACATGTGTAACTGCACTGGGGGCATATCTGGCACTGTGGGGCATGTGTATCAGTACTGGGGGCATATCTAGCACTGTGGGGGCATGTGTATCATTACTGGGGGCATATCTGGCACTCTGGGGACATATGTATCTGCACTGGGGGCATATCTGGCACTGTGGGGACATGTGTATCTGCACTGGGGGCATATCTGGCACTGTGGGGACATGTGTATCTGCACTGGGGACATATCTGGCACTGTCGGGAAATGTGTATCTGGCACTGGGGGCATATCTAGCACTGTGGGGACATGTGTATCTGCACTGGGGGGCATATCTGGCACTGGGGGGCATGTGTATCTGCAGTGAAGGCATATCTAGCACTCTGGGGACATGTGTATCTGCACTGGGGGCATATCTGGCACTGTTGGGGTATGTGTATCTGCACTGGGGGTATATCTGGTGCTGTGGGGACATGTGTATCTGCACTGGGGGCATATAAGGCACTGTGGGGACATGTGGATCTGCACTGGGGGCATATCTGGCACTGTGGGGAAATGTGTATCTGCACTGGGGGCATATCTGGCACTGTGGGGGCATGTGTATCTGCACTGGGGGCATATCTGGCACTGTAAGGGCCTGTGTATCTGCACTGGGGGCATATCTGGCACTATGGGGACATGTGTATCTGCACTGGGGGCATATCTGGCACTTTGGGGACATATGTATCTGCACTGGGGGCATATCTGGCACTGTGGGGACATATGTATCTGCACTGGGGGCATATCTGGCATTGTGGGGGCATGTGTATCTGCACTGGGGGGCATATATAGCACTCTGGGGACATGTGTATATGCACTGGGGGCATATCTGCCACTGTGGGGACATGTGTATCTGCACTGGGGTATCTACACTAGGGGCATATCTGGCACTGTGGGGCATGTGTATCTGCACTGAAGGCATATCTAGCACTCTGGGGACATGTGTATCTGCACTGGGGGCATATCTGCCACTGTGGGGACATGTGTATCTGCACTGGGGGCATATCTGGCACTGTGGGGGCATGTGTATCTGTACTGGGGACATATCTGGCACTGTGGGGACATGTGTATCTGGCACTGGGGGCATATCTAGCACTGTGGCGGCATGTGTATCTGCACTGGGGGCATATCTGCACTGTGGGGGCAAGTGTATCTGCACTGGGGGCATATCTGGCACTGTGGGGACATGTGTATCTGCACTGGGGGCATATCTGGCACTGTGGGGACATGTGTATCTGCAGTGGGGGCATATCTGGCTCTGTGGGGGCATGTTTATCTGCACTGGGGGCATATCTGGCACTGTGGGGGCATGTGTACCTGGCACTGGGGGGCATAGCTGGCACTGTGGGGGCATGTGTACCTGGCACTGGGTACATAGCTGGTACTGTGGGGGCATGTGTATCTGCACTGGGATCATATCTGGCACTGTGGGGACACGTGTATCTGCACTGGGGGCATATCTGGCACTGTGGGGGCATGTTTATCTGCACTGGGGGCATATCTAGCACTCTGGGGACATGTGTATCTGCACTAGGGCATATCTGGTGCTGTGGGGACATGTGGATCTGTACTGGGGGCATATCTGGCACTGTGGGGACATGTGGATCTGTACTGGGGGCATATCTGGCACTGTGGGGGCAAGTGTATCTGCACTGGGGGCATATCTGGCACTGTGGGGACATGTGTATCTGCACTGGGGGCATATCTGGCACTGTGGGGACATGTGTATCTGCAGTGGGGGCATATCTGGCACTGTGGGGGCATGTTTATCTGCACTGGGGGCATATCTGGCACTGTGGGGACATGTGTATTTGCACTGGGGGCATATCTGGCACTGTGGGGGCATGTGTACCTGGCACTGGGGGGCATAGCTGGCACTGTGGGGGCATGTGTACCTGGCACTGGGTACATAGCTGGTACTGTGGGGGCATGTGTATCTGCACTGGGATCATATCTGGCACTGTGGGGACACGTGTATCTGCACTGGGGGCATATCTGGCACTGTGGGGGCATGTGTTCCTGGCACTGGGGACATAGCTGGTACTGTGGGGGCATGTATATCTGCACTGGGGGCAAATCTGGCACTGTGGAGACATGTGTATCTGCACTGGGGGCATATCTGGCACTGTGGGGACATGTGTTCCTGGCACTGGGGACATAGCTGGCACTGTGGGGACATGTGTATCTGCACTGGGGGCATATCTGGCACTGTGGGGACATGTGTATCTGCACTGGGGGCATATCTGGCACTGTGGGGACATGTGAATCTGCACTGGGGACATATCTGGCACTGTGGGGACATATCTGGCACTGTGGGGAAATGTGTATCTGGCACTGGGGGCATATCTAGCACTGTGGGGACATGTGTATCTGCACTGGGGGCATATCTGGCACTGTGGGGCATGTGTATCTGCACTGAAGGCATATCTAGCACTCTGGGGACATGTGTATCTGCACTGGGGGCATATCTGGCACTGTGGGGCATGTGTATCTGCACTGAAGGCATATCTAGCACTCTGGGGACATGTGTATCTGCACTAGGGCATAACTGGTGCTGTGGGGACATGTGGATCTGTACTGAGGGCATATCTGGCACTGTGGGGAAATGTGTATCTGCACTGGGGGCATATCTGGCACTGTGGTGGCATGTGTATCTGCACTGGGCGCATATCTGGCACTGTGGGTGCATGTTTATCTGCATTGGGGGCATATCTGGCACTGTGGGGACATGTGTATCTGCACTGGGGGCATATCTGGCACTGTGGGGACATGTGTATCTGCACTGGGGGTATATCTGGCACTTTGGGGACATATGTATCTGCACTGGGGGAATATCTGGCACTGTTAGGACATGTGTATCTGCAATGGGGGCATATCTGGCACTGAGGGGGCATATGTACCTGGCACTGGGGTGCATAGCTGGCACTGTGGGGGCATGTGTACCTGGCACTGGGGACATAGCTGGCACTGTGGGGGCATGTGTATCTGCACTGGGGGCATATCTGGCACTGTGGGGACATGTGTATCTGCACTGGGGGCATATCTGGCACTGTGGGGGCATGTGTTCCTGGCACTGGGGACATAGCTGGTACTGTGGGGGCATTTGTGTCTGCACTGGGGGCATATCTGGCACTGTGGGGACATGTGTATCTGCACTGGGGGCATATCTGGCACTGTGGGGACATGTGTTCCTGGCACTGGGGACATAGCTGGCACTGTGGGGACATGTGTATCTGCACTGGGGGCATAACTGGCACTGTGGGGACATGTGTATCTGCACTGGGGGCATATCTGGAACTGTGGGGCATGTGTATCTGCAGTGAAGGCATATCTAGCAGTCTGGGGACATGTGTATCTGCACTGGGGGCTTATCTGGCACTGTTGGGGTATGTGTATCTGCACTTGGGGTATATCTGGTGCTGTGGGGACATGTGTATCTGCACTGGGGGCATATAAGGCACTGTGGGGACATGTGGATCTGCACTGGGGGCATATCTGGCACTGTGGGGAAATGTGTATCTGCACTGAGGGCATATCAGGCACTGTGGGGGCATGTGTATCTGCACTGGGGGCATATCTGGCACTGTGGGGGCATGTGTATCTGCACTGGGGGCATATCTGGCACTGTGGGGACATGTGTATCTGCACTGGGGACATATCTTGCACTTTGGGGACATATGTATCTGCACTGGGGGCATATCTGGCACTGTGGGGACATATGTATCTGCACTGGGGGCATATCTGGCATTGTGGGGGCATGTGTATCTGCACTGGGGGCATATCTAGCACTCTGGGGACATGTGTATCTGCACTGGGGGCATATATGGCACTGTGGGGACATGTATATCTGCACCGGGGGCATATCTAGCACTGTGGGGGCATGTGTATCTGCACTGGAGGCATATCTAGCACTTTGGGGGTATGTGTTTCTGCACTGGGGGCATATCTAGCACTGTGGGGACATGTGTATCTGCACTGGGGGCATATCTGGCACTGTGGGGGTATGTGTATCTGCACTTGGGGTATATCTGGTACTGTGGGGACATGTGTATCTGCACTGGGGGCATATCTGGCACTGTGGGGGCATGTGTATCATCACTGGGGGCATATCTGGCACTGTGGGGGCATGTGTATCGTCACTGGGGGCATATCTGGCACTGTGGGGACATATGTATCAGTACTGGGGGCTTATCTCGCACGGTGGGGGCATGTGTATCTGCACTGGGGGCATATCTGGCACGGTGGGAAAATGTGTATCTGCACTAGGGGCATATCTGGCACTGTGGGGGCATGTGTATCAGCACAGGGGGAATATCTGGCACTGTGGGGACATGTGTATCTGCACTGGGGGCATATCTGGCACTGTGGGGGGCATGTGTATCTGCAATTGGGGCATATCTGGCACTGTGGGGCATGTGTATCTGCACTGAAGGCATATTTAGCACTCTGGGGACATGTGTATCTGCACTGGGTGCATATCTGGCACTGTGGGGACATGTGGATCTGCACTGGGGCATATCCGGTGCTGTGGGAACATGTGGATCTGCACTGGGGGCATATCTGGCACTGTGGGGAAATGTGTATCTGCACTGGGGGCATATATGGCACTGTGGCGGCATGTGTATCTGCACTGGGGGCATATCTGGCACTGTGGGGGCATGTGTATCTGCACTGGGGGCATATCTGGCACTGTGGGGACATGTGTATCTGCACTGGGGGCATATCTTGCACTGTGGGGACATGTGTATCTGCACTGGAGGTATATCTGGCACTGTGGGGACATGTGTATCTGCACTGGGGGTATATCTGGCACTATGGGGACATATGTATCTGCACTGGGGGCATATCTGGCACTGTGGGGGCATGTGTACCTGGCACTGAGGGCATAGTTGGCACTGTGGGGGCATGTGTACCTGGCACTGGGGACATAGCTGGCACTGTGGGGGCATGTGTATCTGCACTGGGGGCATATCTGGCACTGTGGGGACATGTGTATCTGCACTGGGGGCATATCTGGCACTGTGGGGGCATGTGTTCCTGGCACTGGGGACATAGCTGGTACTGTAGGGGCATGTGTATCTGAACTGGGGGCATATCTGGCACTGTGGGGACATGTGTATCTGCACTGGGGGCATATCTGGCACTGTGGGGACATGTGTATCTGCACTAGGGGCATATCTGGCACTGTGGGGGCATGTGTATCAGCACAGGGGGAATATCTGGCACTGTGGGGACATGTGTATCTGCACTGGGGGCATATCTGGCACTGTGGGGGGCATGTGTATCTGCAATTGGGGCATATCTGGCACTGTGGGGCATGTGTATCTGCACTGAAGGCATATTTAGCACTCTGGGGACATGTGTATCTGCACTGGGTGCATATCTGGCACTGTGGGGACATGTGGATCTGCACTGGGGCATATCCGGTGCTGTGGGAACATGTGGATCTGCACTGGGGGCATATCTGGCACTGTGGGGAAATGTGTATCTGCACTGGGGGCATATATGGCACTGTGGCGGCATGTGTATCTGCACTGGGGGCATATCTGGCACTGTGGGGGCATGTGTATCTGCACTGGGGGCATATCTGGCACTGTGGGGACATGTGTATCTGCACTGGGGGCATATCTTGCACTGTGGGGACATGTGTATCTGCACTGGAGGTATATCTGGCACTGTGGGGACATGTGTATCTGCACTGGGGGTATATCTGGCACTATGGGGACATATGTATCTGCACTGGGGGCATATCTGGCACTGTGGGGGCATGTGTACCTGGCACTGAGGGCATAGTTGGCACTGTGGGGGCATGTGTACCTGGCACTGGGGACATAGCTGGCACTGTGGGGGCATGTGTATCTGCACTGGGGGCATATCTGGCACTGTGGGGACATGTGTATCTGCACTGGGGGCATATCTGGCACTGTGGGGGCATGTGTTCCTGGCACTGGGGACATAGCTGGTACTGTAGGGGCATGTGTATCTGAACTGGGGGCATATCTGGCACTGTGGGGACATGTGTATCTGCACTGGGGGCATATCTGGCACTGTGGGGACATGTGTATCTGCACTGGGGGCATATCTGGCACTGTGGGGACATGTGTATCTGCACTGGGGACATATCTGGCACTGTGGGGACATATCTGGCACTGTGGGAAAATGTGTATCTGGCACTTGGGCATATCTAGCACTGTGGGGACATGTGTATCTTCACTGGGGGCATATCTGACACTGTGGGGCATGTGTATCTGCACTGAAGGCATATCTAGCACTCTGGGGACATGTGTATCTGCACTGGGGGCATATCTGGCACTGTGGGGCGTGTATCTGCACTGAAGGCATATCTAGCACTCTGGGGACATGTGTATCTGCACAGGGGGCATATATGGCACTGTGGGGGCATGTGTATCTGCACTGGGGGCATATCTGGCACTGTGGGGACATGTGTATCTGCACTGGGGGAATATCTTGCACTGTGGGGACACGTGTATCTGCACTGGGGACATATCGGGCACTGTGGGGACATGTGTATCTGCACTGGGGGCATATCTGGCACTGTGGGGCATGTGTATCTGCACTGGGGGCATATCTGGCACAGTGGGGACATGTGTATCTGCACTGGGGTATCTACACTGGGGGCATATCTGGCACTGTGGGGACATGTGTATCTACACTGGGGGCATATCTGGCACTGTGGGACATGTGTATCTACATTGGGGGCAAAGCTGGCACTGTGGGGACATGTGTATCTGCACTGGGGGCATATCTGGCACTGTGGGGACATGTGTATCTGCACTGAGGGCATATCTGGCACTGTGGGGACATGTGTATCTGCACTGGGGACATATCTGGCACTGTGGGGTCATGTGTATCTGCACTGGGGACATATCTGGCACTGTGGGGACATGTGTATCTACACTGGGGGCATATCTGGCACTGTAGGTACATGTGTATCTGCACTGGGGGTATATATCTGGCACTGTGGGGACATATGTATCTGCACTAGGGGCATATCTGGCACTATGGGGACATCTGTATCTGCACTGGGGGCATATCTGGCACTGTGGGGACATATGTATCTGCACTGGGGCATATCTGGCATTGTGGGGGCATGTGTATCTGCACTGGGGGCATATCTAGCACTCTGGGGACATGTGTATCTGCACTGGGGGCATATATGGCACTGTGGGGACATATGTATTTGCACTGGGGCATATCTGGCATTGTGGGGGCATGTGCATCTGCACTGGGGGCATATCTAGCACTCTACGGACATGTGTATCTGCACTGAGGGCATATCTGGCACTGTGGGGGCATGTGTATCTGCACTGGGGGCTTATCTGGCACTGTGGGGGCATGTGTATCTGCACTGGGGGCATATCTGGCACTGTGGGGACATGTGGATCTGCACTGGGGGCATATCTGGCGCTGTGGGGAAATGTGTATCTGCACTGGGGGCATATCTGGCACTGTGGGGGCATGTGTATCGGCACTGGGGGCATATCTGGCACTTTGGGGACATATGTATCTGCACTGGGGGCTTATCTTGCACTGTGGGGCATGTGTATCTGCACTGGGGACATATCTGGCACTGTGGGGGCATGTGTATCTGCACTGGGGGCATATCTGGCACTGTGGGGGCATGTGTATCAGCACTGGGGACATATCTGCACTGTGGGGACATGTGTATCTGCACTGGGGACATATCTGGCACTGTGGGGAAATGTGTATCTGGCACTGGGGGCATATCTGCCACTGTGGGGACATGTGTATCTGCACTGGGGGGCATATCTGGCACTGTGGGGCATGTGTATCTGCAGTGAAGGCATATCTAGCACTCTGGGGACATGTGTATCTGCACTGGGGGCATATCTGGCACTGTTGGGGTATGTGTATCTGCACTGGGGGTATATCTGGTGCTGTGGGGACATGTGTATATGCACTGGGGGCATAAAAGGCACTGTGGGGACATGTGGATCTGCACTGGGGGCATATCTGGCACTGTGGGGAAATGTGTATCTGCACTGGGGGCATATCTGGCACTGTGGGGGCATGTGTATCTGCACTGGGGGCATATCTGGCACTGTAAGGGCCTGTGTATCTGCACTGGGGGCATATCTGGCACTGTGGGGACATGTGTATCTGCACTGGGGGCATATCTGGCACTTTGGGGACATATGTATCTGCACTGGGTGCATATGTGGCACTGTGGGGACATATGTATCTGCACTGGGGGCATATCTAGCACTGTGGGGGCATGTGTATCTGCACTGGAGGCATATCTAGCACTCTGGGGGTATGTGTTTCTGCACTGGGGGCATACCTAGCACTGTGGGGACATGTGTATCTGCACTGGGGGCATATCTGGCACTGTGGGGGTATGTGTATCTGCACTGGGGGTGTATCTGGTACTGTGGGGACATGTGTATCTGCACTGGGGGCATATCTGGCACTGTGGGGGCATGTGTATCAGCACAAGGGGCATATCTGGCACTGTGGGGGCATGTGTATCGTCACTGGGGGCATATCTGGCACTGTGGGGACATATCTGGCACTGTGGGAAAATGTGTATCTGGCACTTGGGCATATCTAGCACTGTGGGGACATGTGTATCTTCACAGGGGGCATATCTGGCACTGTGGGGCATGTGTATCTGCACTGAAGGCATATCTAGCAATCTGGGGACATGTGTATCTGCACTGGGGGCATATCTGGCACTGTGGGGCATGTGTATCTGCACTGGGGGCATATCTGGCACTGTGGGGGCATGTGTTCCTGGCACTGGGGACATAGCTGGTACTGTAGGGGCATGTGTATCTGAACTGGGGGCATATCTGGCACTGTGGGGACATGTGTATCTGCACTGGGGGCATATCTGGCACTGTGGGGACATGTGTATCTGCACTGGGGACATATCTGGCACTGTGGGGACATGTGTATCTGCACTGGGGACATATCTGGCACTGTGGGGACATATCTGGCACTGTGGGAAAATGTGTATCTGGCACTTGGGCATATCTAGCACTGTGGGGACATGTGTATCTTCACTGGGGGCATATCTGGCACTGTGGGGCATGTGTATCTGCACTAAAGGCATATCTAGCACTCTGGGGACATGTGTATCTGCACTGGGGGCATATCTGGCACTGTGGGGCATGTGTATCTGCACTGAAGGCATATCTAGCACTCTGGGGACATGTGTATCTGCACAGGGGGCATATATGGCACTGTGGGGGCATGTGTGTCTGCACTGGGGGCATATCTGGCACTGTGGGGACATGTGTATCTGCACTGGGGGAATATCTTGCACTGTGGGGACACGTGTATCTGCACTGGGGACATATCGGGCACTGTGGGGACATGTGTATCTGCACTGGGGGCATATCTGGCACTGTGGGGCATGTGTATCTGCACTGGGGGCATATCTGGCACTGTGGGGACATGTGTATCTGCACTGGGGTATCTACACTGGGGGCATATCTGGCACTGTGGGGACATGTGTATCTACACTGGGGGCATATCTGGCACTGTGGGACATGTGTATCTACACTGGGGGCAAAGCTGGCACTGTGGGGACATGTGTATCTGCACTGGGGGCATATCTGGCACTGTGGGGACATGTGTATCTGCACTGAGGGCATATCTGGCACTGTGGGGCATGTGTATCTGCACTGAAGGCATATCTAGCACTCTGGGGACATGTGTATCTGCACTGGGGGCATATCTGGCACTGTGGGGCATGTGTATCTGCACTGAAGGCATATCTAGCACTCTGGGGACATGTGTATCTGCACAGGGGGCATATATGGCACTGTGGGGGCATGTGTATCTGCACTGGGGGCATATCTGGCACTGTGGGGACATGTGTATCTGCACTGGGGTATCTACACTGGGGGCATATCTGGCACTGTGGGGACATGTGTATCTACACTGGGGGCATATCTGGCACTGTGGGACATGTGTATCTACACTGGGGGCAAAGCTGGCACTGTGGGGACATGTGTATCTGCACTGGGGGCATATCTGGCAATGTGGGGACATGTGTATCTGCACTGAGGGCATATCTGGCACTGTGGGGACATGTGTATCTGCACTGGGGACATATCTGGCACTGTGGGGTCATGTGTATCTGCACTGGGGACATATCTGGCACTTTGGGGACATGTGTATCTACACTGGGGGCATATCTGGCACTGTAGGTACATGTGTATCTGCACTGGGGGTATATATCTGGCACTGTGGGGACATATGTATCTGCACTAGGGGCATATCTGGCACTATGGGGACATCTGTATCTGCACTGGGGGCATATCTGGCACTGTGGGGACATATGTATCTGCACTGGGGCATATCTGGCATTGTGGGGGCATGTGTATCTGCACTGGGGGCATATCTAGCACTCTGGGGACATGTGTATCTGCACTGGGGGCATATATGGCACTGTGGGGACATATGTATTTGCACTGGGGCATATCTGGCATTGTGGGGGCATGTGTATCTGCACTGGGGGCATATCTAGCACTCTACGGACATGTGTATCTGCACTGGGGGCATATCTGGCACTGTGGGGACATGTGTTTCTGCACTGGGGGTATATCTGGCACTGTGGGACATCTGTATCTGCACTGGGGCATATCTGGCACTGTGGGGGGCATGTGTATCTGCACTGGGGGCATATCTGGCACTGTGGGGGCATGTGTATCTGCACTGGGGGCTTATCTGGCACTGTGGGGGCATGTGTATCTGCACTGGGGGCATATCTGGCACTGTGGGGACATGTGTATCTGCACTGGGGGCATATCTGGCGCTGTGGGGAAATGTGTATCTGCACTGGGGGCATATCTGGCACTGTGGGGGCATGTGTATCGGCACTGGGGGCATATCTGGCACTTTGGGGACATATGTATCTGCACTGGGGGCTTATCTTGCACTGTGGGGCATGTGTATCTGCACTGGGGACATATCTGGCACTGTGGGGGCATGTGTATCGGCACTGGGGGCATATCTGGCACTTTGGGGACATATGTATCTGCACTGGGGGCTTATCTTGCACTGTGGGGCATGTGTATCTGCACTGGGGGCATATCTGGCATTGTGGGGACATGTGTATCTGCACTGGGGGCATTTCTGGCACTGTGGGGCATGTGAATCAGCACTGGGGGCATATCTAGCACTGTGGGGGCATGTGTATCGTCACTGGGGGCATATCGGGCACTCTGGGGATATATGTATCTGCACTGGGGGCATATCTGGCACTGTGGGGACATGTGTATCTGCACTGGGGGCATATCTGGCACTGTGGAGGCATGTGTATCAGCACTGGGGACATATCTGGCACTGTGGGGACATGTGTATCTGCACTGGGGACATATCTGGCACTGTGGGGAAATGTGTATCTGGCACTGGGGGCATATCTGCCACTGTGGGGACATGTGTATCTGCACTGGGGGGCATATCTGGCACTGTGGGGCATGTGTATCTGCAGTGAAGGCATATCTAGCACTCTGGGGACATGTGTATCTGCACTGGGGGCAAATCTGGCACTGTTGGGGTATGTGTATCTGCACTGGGGGTATATCTGGTGCTGTGGGGACATGTGTATATGCACTGGGGGCATATAAGGCACTGTTGGGACATGTGGATCTGCACTGGGGGCATATCTGGCACTGTGGGGAAATGTGTATCTGCACTGGGGGCATATCTGGCACTGTGGGGGCATGTGTATCTGCACTGGGGGCATATCTGGCACTGTAAGGGCCTGTGTATCTGCACTGGGGGCATATCTGGCACTGTGGGGACATGTGTATCTGCACTGGGGGCATATCTGGCACTTTGGGGACATATGTATCTGCACTGGGTGCATATCTGGCACTGTGGGGACATATGTATCTGCACTGGGGGCATATCTGGCATTGTGGGGGCATGTGTATCTGCACTGGGGGCATATCTAGCACTCTGGAGACATGTGTATCTGCACTGGCGGCATATATGGCACTGTGGGGACATGTATATCTGCACTGGGGGCATATCTAGCACTGTGGGGGCATGTGTATCTGCACTGGAGGCATATCTAGCACTCTGGGGGTATGTGTTTCTGCACTGGGGGCATATCTAGCACTGTGGGGACATGTGTATCTGCACTGGGGGCATATCTGGCACTGTGGGGGTATGTGTATCTGCACTGGGGGTATATCTGGTACTGTGGGGACATGTGTATCTGCACTGGGGGCATATCTGGCACTGTGGGGGCATGTGTATCAGCACTGGGGGCATATCTGGCACTGTGGGGGCATGTGTATCGTCACTGGGGGCATATCTGGCACTGTGGGGACGTATGTATCTGCACTGGGGCATATCTGGCACTGTGGGGACATGTGTATCTGCACTGGGGGCATATCTGGCACTGTGGGGACATGTGTATCTACACTGGGGGCATATCTGGCACTGTGGGGACATGTGTATCTACACTGGGGGCATAGCTGGCACTGTGGGGACATGTGTATCTGCACTGGGGGCATATCTGGCACTGTGGGGACATGTGTATCTGCACTGAGGGCATATCTGGCACTGTGGGGACATGTGTATCTGCACTGGGGACATATCTGGCACTGTGGGGTCATGTGTATCTGCACTGGGGACATATCTGGCACTGTGGGGACATGTGTATCTACACTGGGGGCATATCTGGCACTGTGGGGACATGTGTATCTGCACTGGGGGCATATCTGGCACTGTGGGGAAATGTGTATCTGCACTGGGGGCATATCTGGCACTGTGGGGGCATGTGTATCTGCACTGGGGGCATATCTGGCACTGTAAGGGCCTGTGTATCTGCACTGGGGGCATAACTGGCACTGTGGGGACATGTGTATCTGCACTGGGGGCATATCTGGCACTGTGGGGACATGTGTATCTGCACTGGGGTATCTGCACTGGGGGCATATCTGGCACTGTGGGGACATGTGTATCTACACTGGGGGCATATCTGGCACTGTGGGGACATGTGTATCTACACTGGGGGCATAGCTGGCACTGTGGGGACATGTGTATCTGCACTGGGGGCATATCTTGCACTGTGGGGACATGTGTATCTGCACTGAGGGCATATCTGGCACTGTGGGGACATGTGTATCTGCACTGGGGACAAATCTGGCACTGTGGGGTCATGTGTATCTGCACTGGGGACATATCAGGCACTGTAAGGACATGTGTATCTACACTGGGGGCATATCTGGCACTGTGGGGGCACGTGTATCTGCACTGGGGGCATATCTGGCACTCTGGGGACATGTGTATCTGCACTGGGGTATCTACACTGGGGGCATATCTGGCACTGTGGGGACATATGTATCTACACTGGGGGCATATCTGGCACTGTGGGGACATGTGTATCTACACTGGGGGCATAGCTGGCACTGTGTGGACATGTGTATCTGCACTGGGGGCATATCTGGCACTGTGGGGACATGTGTATCTGCACTGAGGGCATATCTGGCACTGTGGGGACATGTGTATCTGCACTGGGGACATATCTGGCACTGTGGGGTCATGTGTATCTGAACTGGGGGCATATCTGGCACTGTGGGGACATGTGTATCTGCACTGGGGGCATATCTGGCACTGTGGGGACATGTGTATCTGCACTAGGGGCATATCTGGCACTGTGGGGGCATGTGTATCAGCACAGGGGGAATATCTGGCACTGTGGGGACATGTGTATCTGCACTGGGGGCATATCTGGCACTGTGGGGGGCATGTGTATCTGCAATTGGGGCATATCTGGCACTGTGGGGCATGTGTATCTGCACTGAAGGCATATTTAGCACTCTGGGGACATGTGTATCTGCACTGGGTGCATATCTGGCACTGTGGGGACATGTGGATCTGCACTGGGGCATATCCGGTGCTGTGGGAACATGTGGATCTGCACTGGGGGCATATCTGGCACTGTGGGGAAATGTGTATCTGCACTGGGGGCATATATGGCACTGTGGCGGCATGTGTATCTGCACTGGGGGCATATCTGGCACTGTGGGGGCATGTGTATCTGCACTGGGGGCATATCTGGCACTGTGGGGACATGTGTATCTGCACTGGGGGCATATCTTGCACTGTGGGGACATGTGTATCTGCACTGGAGGTATATCTGGCACTGTGGGGACATGTGTATCTGCACTGGGGGTATATCTGGCACTATGGGGACATATGTATCTGCACTGGGGGCATATCTGGCACTGTGGGGGCATGTGTACCTGGCACTGAGGGCATAGTTGGCACTGTGGGGGCATGTGTACCTGGCACTGGGGACATAGCTGGCACTGTGGGGGCATGTGTATCTGCACTGGGGGCATATCTGGCACTGTGGGGACATGTGTATCTGCACTGGGGGCATATCTGGCACTGTGGGGGCATGTGTTCCTGGCACTGGGGACATAGCTGGTACTGTAGGGGCATGTGTATCTGAACTGGGGGCATATCTGGCACTGTGGGGACATGTGTATCTGCACTGGGGGCATATCTGGCACTGTGGGGACATGTGTATCTGCACTGGGGGCATATCTGGCACTGTGGGGACATGTGTATCTGCACTGGGGACATATCTGGCACTGTGGGGACATATCTGGCACTGTGGGAAAATGTGTATCTGGCACTTGGGCATATCTAGCACTGTGGGGACATGTGTATCTTCACTGGGGGCATATCTGACACTGTGGGGCATGTGTATCTGCACTGAAGGCATATCTAGCACTCTGGGGACATGTGTATCTGCACTGGGGGCATATCTGGCACTGTGGGGCGTGTATCTGCACTGAAGGCATATCTAGCACTCTGGGGACATGTGTATCTGCACAGGGGGCATATATGGCACTGTGGGGGCATGTGTATCTGCACTGGGGGCATATCTGGCACTGTGGGGACATGTGTATCTGCACTGGGGGAATATCTTGCACTGTGGGGACACGTGTATCTGCACTGGGGACATATCGGGCACTGTGGGGACATGTGTATCTGCACTGGGGGCATATCTGGCACTGTGGGGCATGTGTATCTGCACTGGGGGCATATCTGGCACAGTGGGGACATGTGTATCTGCACTGGGGTATCTACACTGGGGGCATATCTGGCACTGTGGGGACATGTGTATCTACACTGGGGGCATATCTGGCACTGTGGGACATGTGTATCTACATTGGGGGCAAAGCTGGCACTGTGGGGACATGTGTATCTGCACTGGGGGCATATCTGGCACTGTGGGGACATGTGTATCTGCACTGAGGGCATATCTGGCACTGTGGGGACATGTGTATCTGCACTGGGGACATATCTGGCACTGTGGGGTCATGTGTATCTGCACTGGGGACATATCTGGCACTGTGGGGACATGTGTATCTACACTGGGGGCATATCTGGCACTGTAGGTACATGTGTATCTGCACTGGGGGTATATATCTGGCACTGTGGGGACATATGTATCTGCACTAGGGGCATATCTGGCACTATGGGGACATCTGTATCTGCACTGGGGGCATATCTGGCACTGTGGGGACATATGTATCTGCACTGGGGCATATCTGGCATTGTGGGGGCATGTGTATCTGCACTGGGGGCATATCTAGCACTCTGGGGACATGTGTATCTGCACTGGGGGCATATATGGCACTGTGGGGACATATGTATTTGCACTGGGGCATATCTGGCATTGTGGGGGCATGTGCATCTGCACTGGGGGCATATCTAGCACTCTACGGACATGTGTATCTGCACTGAGGGCATATCTGGCACTGTGGGGGCATGTGTATCTGCACTGGGGGCTTATCTGGCACTGTGGGGGCATGTGTATCTGCACTGGGGGCATATCTGGCACTGTGGGGACATGTGGATCTGCACTGGGGGCATATCTGGCGCTGTGGGGAAATGTGTATCTGCACTGGGGGCATATCTGGCACTGTGGGGGCATGTGTATCGGCACTGGGGGCATATCTGGCACTTTGGGGACATATGTATCTGCACTGGGGGCTTATCTTGCACTGTGGGGCATGTGTATCTGCACTGGGGACATATCTGGCACTGTGGGGGCATGTGTATCTGCACTGGGGGCATATCTGGCACTGTGGGGGCATGTGTATCAGCACTGGGGACATATCTGCACTGTGGGGACATGTGTATCTGCACTGGGGACATATCTGGCACTGTGGGGAAATGTGTATCTGGCACTGGGGGCATATCTGCCACTGTGGGGACATGTGTATCTGCACTGGGGGGCATATCTGGCACTGTGGGGCATGTGTATCTGCAGTGAAGGCATATCTAGCACTCTGGGGACATGTGTATCTGCACTGGGGGCATATCTGGCACTGTTGGGGTATGTGTATCTGCACTGGGGGTATATCTGGTGCTGTGGGGACATGTGTATATGCACTGGGGGCATAAAAGGCACTGTGGGGACATGTGGATCTGCACTGGGGGCATATCTGGCACTGTGGGGAAATGTGTATCTGCACTGGGGGCATATCTGGCACTGTGGGGGCATGTGTATCTGCACTGGGGGCATATCTGGCACTGTAAGGGCCTGTGTATCTGCACTGGGGGCATATCTGGCACTGTGGGGACATGTGTATCTGCACTGGGGGCATATCTGGCACTTTGGGGACATATGTATCTGCACTGGGTGCATATGTGGCACTGTGGGGACATATGTATCTGCACTGGGGGCATATCTAGCACTGTGGGGGCATGTGTATCTGCACTGGAGGCATATCTAGCACTCTGGGGGTATGTGTTTCTGCACTGGGGGCATACCTAGCACTGTGGGGACATGTGTATCTGCACTGGGGGCATATCTGGCACTGTGGGGGTATGTGTATCTGCACTGGGGGTGTATCTGGTACTGTGGGGACATGTGTATCTGCACTGGGGGCATATCTGGCACTGTGGGGGCATGTGTATCAGCACAAGGGGCATATCTGGCACTGTGGGGGCATGTGTATCGTCACTGGGGGCATATCTGGCACTGTGGGGACATATCTGGCACTGTGGGAAAATGTGTATCTGGCACTTGGGCATATCTAGCACTGTGGGGACATGTGTATCTTCACAGGGGGCATATCTGGCACTGTGGGGCATGTGTATCTGCACTGAAGGCATATCTAGCAATCTGGGGACATGTGTATCTGCACTGGGGGCATATCTGGCACTGTGGGGCATGTGTATCTGCACTGGGGGCATATCTGGCACTGTGGGGGCATGTGTTCCTGGCACTGGGGACATAGCTGGTACTGTAGGGGCATGTGTATCTGAACTGGGGGCATATCTGGCACTGTGGGGACATGTGTATCTGCACTGGGGGCATATCTGGCACTGTGGGGACATGTGTATCTGCACTGGGGACATATCTGGCACTGTGGGGACATGTGTATCTGCACTGGGGACATATCTGGCACTGTGGGGACATATCTGGCACTGTGGGAAAATGTGTATCTGGCACTTGGGCATATCTAGCACTGTGGGGACATGTGTATCTTCACTGGGGGCATATCTGGCACTGTGGGGCATGTGTATCTGCACTAAAGGCATATCTAGCACTCTGGGGACATGTGTATCTGCACTGGGGGCATATCTGGCACTGTGGGGCATGTGTATCTGCACTGAAGGCATATCTAGCACTCTGGGGACATGTGTATCTGCACAGGGGGCATATATGGCACTGTGGGGGCATGTGTGTCTGCACTGGGGGCATATCTGGCACTGTGGGGACATGTGTATCTGCACTGGGGGAATATCTTGCACTGTGGGGACACGTGTATCTGCACTGGGGACATATCGGGCACTGTGGGGACATGTGTATCTGCACTGGGGGCATATCTGGCACTGTGGGGCATGTGTATCTGCACTGGGGGCATATCTGGCACTGTGGGGACATGTGTATCTGCACTGGGGTATCTACACTGGGGGCATATCTGGCACTGTGGGGACATGTGTATCTACACTGGGGGCATATCTGGCACTGTGGGACATGTGTATCTACACTGGGGGCAAAGCTGGCACTGTGGGGACATGTGTATCTGCACTGGGGGCATATCTGGCACTGTGGGGACATGTGTATCTGCACTGAGGGCATATCTGGCACTGTGGGGCATGTGTATCTGCACTGAAGGCATATCTAGCACTCTGGGGACATGTGTATCTGCACTGGGGGCATATCTGGCACTGTGGGGCATGTGTATCTGCACTGAAGGCATATCTAGCACTCTGGGGACATGTGTATCTGCACAGGGGGCATATATGGCACTGTGGGGGCATGTGTATCTGCACTGGGGGCATATCTGGCACTGTGGGGACATGTGTATCTGCACTGGGGGAATATCTTGCACTGTGGGGACACGTGTATCTGCACTGGGGACATATCGGGCACTGTGGGGACATGTGTATCTGCACTGGGGGCATATCTGGCACTGTGGGGCATGTGTATCTGCACTGGGGGCATATCTGGCACTGTGGGGACATGTGTATCTGCACTGGGGTATCTACACTGGGGGCATATCTGGCACTGTGGGGACATGTGTATCTACACTGGGGGCATATCTGGCACTGTGGGACATGTGTATCTACACTGGGGGCAAAGCTGGCACTGTGGGGACATGTGTATCTGCACTGGGGGCATATCTGGCAATGTGGGGACATGTGTATCTGCACTGAGGGCATATCTGGCACTGTGGGGACATGTGTATCTGCACTGGGGACATATCTGGCACTGTGGGGTCATGTGTATCTGCACTGGGGACATATCTGGCACTGTGGGGACATGTGTATCTACACTGGGGGCATATCTGGCACTGTAGGTACATGTGTATCTGCACTGGGGGTATATATCTGGCACTGTGGGGACATATGTATCTGCACTAGGGGCATATCTGGCACTATGGGGACATCTGTATCTGCACTGGGGGCATATCTGGCACTGTGGGGACATATGTATCTGCACTGGGGCATATCTGGCATTGTGGGGGCATGTGTATCTGCACTGGGGGCATATCTAGCACTCTGGGGACATGTGTATCTGCACTGGGGGCATATATGGCACTGTGGGGACATATGTATTTGCACTGGGGCATATCTGGCATTGTGGGGGCATGTGTATCTGCACTGGGGGCATATCTAGCACTCTACGGACATGTGTATCTGCACTGGGGGCATATCTGGCACTGTGGGGACATGTGTTTCTGCACTGGGGGTATATCTGGCACTGTGGGACATCTGTATCTGCACTGGGGCATATCTGGCACTGTGGGGGGCATGTGTATCTGCACTGGGGGCATATCTGGCACTGTGGGGGCATGTGTATCTGCACTGGGGGCTTATCTGGCACTGTGGGGGCATGTGTATCTGCACTGGGGGCATATCTGGCACTGTGGGGACATGTGTATCTGCACTGGGGGCATATCTGGCGCTGTGGGGAAATGTGTATCTGCACTGGGGGCATATCTGGCACTGTGGGGGCATGTGTATCGGCACTGGGGGCATATCTGGCACTTTGGGGACATATGTATCTGCACTGGGGGCTTATCTTGCACTGTGGGGCATGTGTATCTGCACTGGGGACATATCTGGCACTGTGGGGGCATGTGTATCGGCACTGGGGGCATATCTGGCACTTTGGGGACATATGTATCTGCACTGGGGGCTTATCTTGCACTGTGGGGCATGTGTATCTGCACTGGGGGCATATCTGGCATTGTGGGGACATGTGTATCTGCACTGGGGGCATTTCTGGCACTGTGGGGCATGTGAATCAGCACTGGGGGCATATCTAGCACTGTGGGGGCATGTGTATCGTCACTGGGGGCATATCGGGCACTCTGGGGATATATGTATCTGCACTGGGGGCATATCTGGCACTGTGGGGACATGTGTATCTGCACTGGGGGCATATCTGGCACTGTGGAGGCATGTGTATCAGCACTGGGGACATATCTGGCACTGTGGGGACATGTGTATCTGCACTGGGGACATATCTGGCACTGTGGGGAAATGTGTATCTGGCACTGGGGGCATATCTGCCACTGTGGGGACATGTGTATCTGCACTGGGGGGCATATCTGGCACTGTGGGGCATGTGTATCTGCAGTGAAGGCATATCTAGCACTCTGGGGACATGTGTATCTGCACTGGGGGCAAATCTGGCACTGTTGGGGTATGTGTATCTGCACTGGGGGTATATCTGGTGCTGTGGGGACATGTGTATATGCACTGGGGGCATATAAGGCACTGTTGGGACATGTGGATCTGCACTGGGGGCATATCTGGCACTGTGGGGAAATGTGTATCTGCACTGGGGGCATATCTGGCACTGTGGGGGCATGTGTATCTGCACTGGGGGCATATCTGGCACTGTAAGGGCCTGTGTATCTGCACTGGGGGCATATCTGGCACTGTGGGGACATGTGTATCTGCACTGGGGGCATATCTGGCACTTTGGGGACATATGTATCTGCACTGGGTGCATATCTGGCACTGTGGGGACATATGTATCTGCACTGGGGGCATATCTGGCATTGTGGGGGCATGTGTATCTGCACTGGGGGCATATCTAGCACTCTGGAGACATGTGTATCTGCACTGGCGGCATATATGGCACTGTGGGGACATGTATATCTGCACTGGGGGCATATCTAGCACTGTGGGGGCATGTGTATCTGCACTGGAGGCATATCTAGCACTCTGGGGGTATGTGTTTCTGCACTGGGGGCATATCTAGCACTGTGGGGACATGTGTATCTGCACTGGGGGCATATCTGGCACTGTGGGGGTATGTGTATCTGCACTGGGGGTATATCTGGTACTGTGGGGACATGTGTATCTGCACTGGGGGCATATCTGGCACTGTGGGGGCATGTGTATCAGCACTGGGGGCATATCTGGCACTGTGGGGGCATGTGTATCGTCACTGGGGGCATATCTGGCACTGTGGGGACGTATGTATCTGCACTGGGGCATATCTGGCACTGTGGGGACATGTGTATCTGCACTGGGGGCATATCTGGCACTGTGGGGACATGTGTATCTACACTGGGGGCATATCTGGCACTGTGGGGACATGTGTATCTACACTGGGGGCATAGCTGGCACTGTGGGGACATGTGTATCTGCACTGGGGGCATATCTGGCACTGTGGGGACATGTGTATCTGCACTGAGGGCATATCTGGCACTGTGGGGACATGTGTATCTGCACTGGGGACATATCTGGCACTGTGGGGTCATGTGTATCTGCACTGGGGACATATCTGGCACTGTGGGGACATGTGTATCTACACTGGGGGCATATCTGGCACTGTGGGGACATGTGTATCTGCACTGGGGGCATATCTGGCACTGTGGGGAAATGTGTATCTGCACTGGGGGCATATCTGGCACTGTGGGGGCATGTGTATCTGCACTGGGGGCATATCTGGCACTGTAAGGGCCTGTGTATCTGCACTGGGGGCATAACTGGCACTGTGGGGACATGTGTATCTGCACTGGGGGCATATCTGGCACTGTGGGGACATGTGTATCTGCACTGGGGTATCTGCACTGGGGGCATATCTGGCACTGTGGGGACATGTGTATCTACACTGGGGGCATATCTGGCACTGTGGGGACATGTGTATCTACACTGGGGGCATAGCTGGCACTGTGGGGACATGTGTATCTGCACTGGGGGCATATCTTGCACTGTGGGGACATGTGTATCTGCACTGAGGGCATATCTGGCACTGTGGGGACATGTGTATCTGCACTGGGGACAAATCTGGCACTGTGGGGTCATGTGTATCTGCACTGGGGACATATCAGGCACTGTAAGGACATGTGTATCTACACTGGGGGCATATCTGGCACTGTGGGGGCACGTGTATCTGCACTGGGGGCATATCTGGCACTCTGGGGACATGTGTATCTGCACTGGGGTATCTACACTGGGGGCATATCTGGCACTGTGGGGACATATGTATCTACACTGGGGGCATATCTGGCACTGTGGGGACATGTGTATCTACACTGGGGGCATAGCTGGCACTGTGTGGACATGTGTATCTGCACTGGGGGCATATCTGGCACTGTGGGGACATGTGTATCTGCACTGAGGGCATATCTGGCACTGTGGGGACATGTGTATCTGCACTGGGGACATATCTGGCACTGTGGGGTCATGTGTATCTGCACTGGGGACATATCTGGCACTGTGGGGACATGTGTATCTACACTGGGGGCATATCTGGCACTGTGGGGACATGTGTATCTGCACTGGGGGCATATCTGGCACTGTGGGGAAATGTGTATCTGCACTGGGGGCATATCTGGCACTGTGGGGGCATGTGTATCTGCACTGGGGGCATATCTGGCACTGTGGGGGCCTGTGTATCTGCACTGGGGGCATAACTGGCACTGTGGGGACATGTGTATCTGCACTGGGGGCATATCTGGCACTTTGGGGACATATGTATCTGCACTGAGGGCATATCTGGCACTGTGGGGACATATGTATCTGCATTGGGGGCATATCAGGCATTTTGGGGGCATGTGTATCTGCACTGGGGGCATATCTAGCACTATGGGGACATGTGTATCTGCACTGGGGGCATATATGGCACTGTGGGGACATGTATATCTGCACTGGGGGCATATATGGCACTGTGGGGGCATGTGTATCTGCACTGGAGGCATATCTAGCATTCTGAGGGTATGTGTTTCTGCACTGGGGGCATATCTAGCACTGTGGGGACATGTGTATCTGCACTGGGGGCATATCTGGCACTGTGGGGGTATGTGTATCTGCACTGGGGGTATATCTGGTACTGTGGGGACATGTGTATCTGCACTGGGGGCATATCTGGCACTGTGGGGGCATGTGTATCAGCACTGGGGGCATATCTGGCACTGTGGGGGCATGTGTATCGTCACTGGGGGCATATCTGGCACTGTGGGGACATATGTATCAGTACTGGGGGCTTATCTGGCACTGTGGGGGCATGTGTATCTGCACTGGGGGCATATCTGGCACTGTGGGGGCATGTGTATCAGCACTGGGGGAATATCTGGCACTGTGGGGACATGTGTATCTGCACTGGGGGCATATCTGGCACTGTGGGGGCATGTGGATCTGCACTGGGGGCATATCTGGCACTGTGGGGACATGTGTATCTGCACTGGGGTATCTACACTGGGGGCATATCTGGCACTGTGGGGACATGTGTATCTACACTGGGGGCATATCTGGCACTGTGGGGACATGTGTATCTACACTGGGGGCATAGCTGGCACTGTGGGGACATGTGTATCTGCACTGGGGGCATATCTTGCACTGTGGGGACATGTGTATCTGCACTGAGGGCATATCTGGCACTGTGGGGACATGTGTATCTGCACTGGGGACAAATCTGGCACTGTGGGGTCATGTGTATCTGCACTGGGGACATATCTGGCACTGTAAGGACATGTGTATCTACACTGGGGGCATATCTGGCACTGTGGGGACATGTGTATCTGCACTGGTGGCATATCTGGCACTGTGGGGACATGTGTATCTGCACTGGGGGCATATCTGGCACTGTGGGGGTATGTGTATCTGCACTGGGGTTATATCTGGCACTGTGGGGACATATGTATCTGCACTGGGGGCATATCTGGCACTGTGGGGACATATGTATCTGCACTGGGGGCATATCTAGCACTGTGGGGGCATGTGTATCTGCACTGGAGGCATATCTAGCACTCTGGGGGTATGTGTTTCTGCACTGGGGGCATATCTAGCACTGTGGGGACATGTGTATCTGCACTGGGGGCATATCTGGCACTGTGGGGGTATGTGTATCTGCACTGGGGGTATATCTGGTACTGTGGGGACATGTGTATCTGCACTGGGGGCATATCTGGCACTGTGGGGGCATGTGTATCAGCACTGGGGGCATATCTGGCACTGTGGGGGCATGTGTATCGTCACTGGGGGCATATCTGGCACTGTGGGGACGTATGTATCTGCACTGGGGCATATCTGGCACTGTGGGGACATGTGTATCTGCACTGGGGGCATATCTGGCACTGTGGGGACATGTGTATCTACACTGGGGGCATATCTGGCACTGTGGGGACATGTGTATCTACACTGGGGGCATAGCTGGCACTGTGGGGACATGTGTATCTGCACTGGGGGCATATCTGGCACTGTGGGGACATGTGTATCTGCACTGAGGGCATATCTGGCACTGTGGGGACATGTGTATCTGCACTGGGGACATATCTGGCACTGTGGGGTCATGTGTATCTGCACTGGGGACATATCTGGCACTGTGGGGACATGTGTATCTACACTGGGGGCATATCTGGCACTGTGGGGACATGTGTATCTGCACTGGGGGCATATCTGGCACTGTGGGGAAATGTGTATCTGCACTGGGGGCATATCTGGCACTGTGGGGGCATGTGTATCTGCACTGGGGGCATATCTGGCACTGTAAGGGCCTGTGTATCTGCACTGGGGGCATAACTGGCACTGTGGGGACATGTGTATCTGCACTGGGGGCATATCTGGCACTGTGGGGACATGTGTATCTGCACTGGGGTATCTACACTGGGGGCATATCTGGCACTGTGGGGACATGTGTATCTACACTGGGGGCATATCTGGCACTGTGGGGACATGTGTATCTACACTGGGGGCATAGCTGGCACTGTGGGGACATGTGTATCTGCACTGGGGGCATATCTTGCACTGTGGGGACATGTGTATCTGCACTGAGGGCATATCTGGCACTGTGGGGACATGTGTATCTGCACTGGGGACAAATCTGGCACTGTGGGGTCATGTGTATCTGCACTGGGGACATATCAGGCACTGTAAGGACATGTGTATCTACACTGGGGGCATATCTGGCACTGTGGGGGCACGTGTATCTGCACTGGGGGCATATCTGGCACTCTGGGGACATGTGTATCTGCACTGGGGTATCTACACTGGGGGCATATCTGGCACTGTGGGGACATATGTATCTACACTGGGGGCATATCTGGCACTGTGGGGACATGTGTATCTACACTGGGGGCATAGCTGGCACTGTGTGGACATGTGTATCTGCACTGGGGGCATATCTGGCACTGTGGGGACATGTGTATCTGCACTGAGGGCATATCTGGCACTGTGGGGACATGTGTATCTGCACTGGGGACATATCTGGCACTGTGGGGTCATGTGTATCTGCACTGGGGACATATCTGGCACTGTGGGGACATGTGTATCTACACTGGGGGCATATCTGGCACTGTGGGGACATGTGTATCTGCACTGGGGGCATATCTGGCACTGTGGGGAAATGTGTATCTGCACTGGGGGCATATCTGGCACTGTGGGGGCATGTGTATCTGCACTGGGGGCATATCTGGCACTGTGGGGGCCTGTGTATCTGCACTGGGGGCATAACTGGCACTGTGGGGACATGTGTATCTGCACTGGGGGCATATCTGGCACTTTGGGGACATATGTATCTGCACTGAGGGCATATCTGGCACTGTGGGGACATATGTATCTGCATTGGGGGCATATCAGGCATTTTGGGGGCATGTGTATCTGCACTGGGGGCATATCTAGCACTATGGGGACATGTGTATCTGCACTGGGGGCATATATGGCACTGTGGGGACATGTATATCTGCACTGGGGGCATATATGGCACTGTGGGGGCATGTGTATCTGCACTGGAGGCATATCTAGCACTCTGAGGGTATGTGTTTCTGCACTGGGGGCATATCTAGCACTGTGGGGACATGTGTATCTGCACTGGGGGCATATCTGGCACTGTGGGGGTATGTGTATCTGCACTGGGGGTATATCTGGTACTGTGGGGACATGTGTATCTGCACTGGGGGCATATCTGGCACTGTGGGGGCATGTGTATCAGCACTGGGGGCATATCTGGCACTGTGGGGGCATGTGTATCGTCACTGGGGGCATATCTGGCACTGTGGGGACATGTGTATCAGTACTGGGGGCTTATCTGGCACTGTGGGGGCATGTGTATCTGCACTGGGGGCATATCTGGCACTGTGGGGGCATGTGTATCAGCACTGGGGGAATATCTGGCACTGTGGGGACATGTGTATCTGCACTGGGGGCATATCTGGCACTGTGGGGGCATGTGTATCTGCACTGGGGGCATATCTGGCACTGTGGGGACATGTGTATCTGCACTGGGGTATCTACACTGGGGGCATATCTGGCACTGTGGGGACATGTGTATCTACACTGGGGGCATATCTGGCACTGTGGGGACATGTGTATCTACACTGGGGGCATAGCTGGCACTGTGGGGACATGTGTATCTGCACTGGGGGCATATCTTGCACTGTGGGGACATGTGTATCTGCACTGAGGGCATATCTGGCACTGTGGGGACATGTGTATCTGCACTGGGGACAAATCTGGCACTGTGGGGTCATGTGTATCTGCACTGGCGACATATCTGGCACTGTAAGGACATGTGTATCTACACTGGGGGCATATCTGGCACTGTGGGGACATGTGTATCTGCACTGGTGGCATATCTGGCACTGTGGGGACATGTGTATCTGCACTGGGGGCATATCTGGCACTGTGGGGGTATGTGTATCTGCACTGGGGTTATATCTGGCACTGTGGGGACATATGTATCTGCACTGGGGGCATATCTGGCACTGTGGGGACATGTGTATCTACACTGGGGGCATATCTGGCACTGTGGGGACATGTGTATCTATACTGGGGGCATAGATGGCACTGTGGGGACATGTGTATCTGCACTGGGGGCATATCTGGCACTGTGGGGACATGTGTATCTGCACTGAGGGCATATCTGGCACTGTGGGGACATGTGTATCTGCACTGGGGACATATCTGGCACTGTGGGGTCATGTGTATCTGCACTGGGGACATATCTGGCACTGTGTGGACATGTGTATCTACACTGGGGGCATATCTGGCACTGTGGGGACATGTGTATCTACACTGGGGGCATATCTGGCACTGTGGGGAAATGTGTTAACTGCACTGGGGGCATATCTGGCACTGTGGGGGCATGTGTATCTGCACTGGGGGCATATCTGGCACTGTGGGGGCCTGTGTATCTGCACTTGGGGCATATCTGGCACTTTGGGGACATATGTATCTGCACTGGGGGCATATCTGGCACTGTGGGGACATGTGTATCTGCACTGGGGGCATATCTGGCATTGTGGGGGCATGTGTATCTGCACTGGGGGCATATCTAGCACTCTGGGGACATGTGTATCTGCACTGGGGGCATATATGGCACTGTGGGGACATGTATATCTGCGCTGGGGGCATATCTAGCACTGTGGGGGCATGTGTATCTGCACTGGAGGCATATCTAGCACTCTGGGGGTATGTGTTTCCGCACTGGGGGCATATCTAGCACTGTGGGGACATGTGTATCTGCACTGGGGGCATATCTGGCACTATGGGGACATGTGTATCTCTACTGGGGGCATATCTGGCCCTGTGGGGACATATGTATCTGCACTGGGGCATATCTGGCATTGTGGGGGCATGTGTATCTGCACTGGGGGCATATCTAGCACTCTGGGGATATGTGTATCTGCACTGGGGGCATATCTGGCACTGTGGGGGCATGTGTATCTGCACTGGGGGCTTATCTGGCACTGTGGGGGCATGTGTATCTGCACTGGGGACAAATCTGGCACTGTGGGGTCATGTGTATCTGCACTGGGGACATATCTGGCACTGTAAGGACATGTGTATCTACACTGGGGGCATATCTGGCACAGTGGGGACATGTGTATCTGCACTGGGGGCATATCTGGCACTGTGGGGGTATGTGTATCTGCACTGGGGTTATATCTGGCACTGTGGGGACATATGTATCTGCACTGGGGGCATATCTGGCACTGTGGGGACATGTGTATCTACACTATGGGGCATATCTGGCACTGTGGGGACATGTGTATCTACACTGGGGGCATATCTGGCACTGTGGGGACATGTGTATCTGCACTGAGGGCATATCTGGCACTGTGGGGACATGTGTATCTGCACTGGGGACATATCTGGCACTGTGGGGTCATGTGTATCTGCACTGCGGACATATCTGGCACTGTTGGGGTATGTGTATCTGCACTGGGGGTATATCTGGTGCTATGGGGACATGTGTATCTACACTGGGGGCATATCTGGCAGTGTGGGGACATGTGTATCTGCACTGGGGGCATATCTGGCACTGTGGGGAAATGTGTTAACTGCACTGGGGGCATATCTGGCACTGTGGGGGCATGTGTATCTGCACTGGGGGCATATCTGGCACTGTGGGGGCCTGTGTATCTGCACTGGGGGCATATCTGGCACTGTTGCGACATGTGTATCTGCACTGGGGGCATATCTGGCACTTTGGGGACATATGTATCTGTACTGTGGGAATATCTGGCACTGTGGGTGTGGGGACATATGTATCTGCACTGGGGGCATATCTGGCATTGTGGGGGCATGTGTATCTGCACTGGGGGCATATCTAGCACTCTGGGGACATGTGTATCTGCACTGGGGGCATATATGGCACTGTGGGGACATGTATATCTGCGCTGGGGGCATATCTAGCACTGTGGGGGCATGTGTATCTGCACTGGAGGCATATCTAGCACTCTGGGGGTATGTGTTTCTGCACTGGGGGCATATCTAGCACTGTGGGGACATGTGTATCTGCACTGGGGGCATATCTGGCACTATGGGGACATGTGTATCTCTACTGGGGGCATATCTGGCCCTGTGGGGACATATGTATCTGCACTGGGGCATATCTGGCATTGTGGGGGCATGTGTATCTGCACTGGGGGCATATCTAGCACTCTGGGGATATGTGTATCTGCACTGGGGGCATATCTGGCACTGTGGGGGCATGTGTATCTGCACTGGGGGCTTATCTGGCACTGTGGGGGCATGTGTATCTGCACTGGGGGCATATCTAGCACTATGGGGACATGTGTATCTGCACTGGGGGCATATATGGCACTGTGGGGACATGTATATCTGCACTGGGGGCATATATGGCACTGTGGGGGCATGTGTATCTGCACTGGAGGCATATCTAGCACTCTGGGGGTATGTGTTTCTGCACTGGGGGCATAACTAGCACTGTGGGGACATGTGTATCTGCACTGGGGGCATATCTGGCACTGTGGGGGTATGTGTATCTGCACTGGGGGTATATCTGGTACTGTATGGACATGTGTATCTGCACTGGGGGCATATCTGGCACTGTGGGGGCATGTGTATCAGCACTAGGGGCATATCTGGCACTGTGGGGGCATGTGTATCGTCACTGGGGGCATATCTGGCACTGTGGGGACATATGTACCAGTACTGGGGGCTTATCTGGCACTGTGGGGGCATGTGTATCTGCACTGGGTGCATATCTGGCACTGTGGGGGCATGTGTATCAGCACTGGGGGAATATCTGGCACTGTGGGGGCATGTGTATCTGCACTGGGGGCATATCTGGCACTGTGGGGGCATGTGTATCTGCACTGGGGGCATATCTGGCACTGTGGGGACATGTGTGTCTGCACTGGGGTATCTACACTGGGGGCATATCTGGCACTGTGGGGACACGTGCATCTACGCTGGGGGCATATCTGGCACTGTGGGGACATGTGTATCTACACTGGGGGCATAGCTGGCACTGTGGGGACATGTGTATCTGCACTGGGGGCATATCTTGCACTGTGGGGACATGTGTATCTGCACTGAGGGCATATCTGGCACTGTGGGGACATGTGTATCTGCACTGGGGACAAATCTGTGGGGTCATGTGTATCTGCACTGGGGACATATCTGGCACTGTAAGGACATGTGTATCTACACTGGGGGCATATCTGGCACTGTGGGGACATGTGTATCTGCACTGGTGGCATATCTGGCACTGTGGGGACATGTGTATCTGCACTGGGGGCATATCTGGCACTGTGGGGGTATGTGTATCTGCACTGGGGACATATCTGGCACTGTGGGGTCATGTGTATCTGCACTGGGGACATATCTGGCACTGTGTGGACATGTGTATCTACACTGGGGGCATATCTGGCACTGTGGGGACATGTGTATCTGCACTGGGGGCATATCTGGCACTGTGGGGAAATGTGTTAACTGCACTGGGGGCATATCTGGCACTGTGGGGGCAAGTGTATCTGCACTGGGGGCATATCTGGCACTGTGGGGGCCTGTGTATCTGCACTGGGGGCATATCTGGCACTTTGGGGACATATGTATCTGCACTGGGGGCATATCTGGCACTGTGGGGACATATGTATCTGCACTGGGGGCATATCTGGCATTGTGGGGGCATGTGTATCTGCACTGGGGGCATATCTAGCACTCTGGGGACATGTGTATCTGCACTGGGGGCATATATGGCACTGTGGGGACATGTATATCTGCGCTGGGGGCATATCTAGCACTGTGGGGGCATGTGTATCTGCACTGGAGGCATATCTAGCACTCTGGGGGTATGTGTTTCTGCACTGGGGGCATATCTAGCACTGTGGGGACATGTGTATCTGCACTGGGGGCATATCTGGCACTATGGGGACATGTGTATCTCTACTGGGGGCATATCTGGCCCTGTGGGGACATATGTATCTGCACTGGGGCATATCTGGCATTGTGGGGGCATGTGTATCTGCACTGGGGGCATATCTAGCACTCTGGGGATATGTGTATCTGCACTGGGGGCATATCTGGCATTGTGGGGGCATGTGTATCTGCACAGGGGGCTTATCTGGCACTGTGGGGGCATGTGTATCTGCACTGGGGACAAATCTGGCACTGTGGGGTCATGTGTATCTGCACTGGGGACATATCTGGCACTGTAAGGACATGTGTATCTACACTGGGGGCATATCTGGCACTGTGGGGACATGTGTATCTGCACTTGGGGCATATCTGGCACTGTGGGGACATGTGTATCTGCACTGGGGGCATATCTGGCACTGTGGGGGTATGTGTATCTGCACTGGGGTTATATCTGGCACTGTGGGGACATATGTATCTGCACTGGGGGCATATCTGGCACTGTGGGGGCATGTGTATCTACACTGGGGGCATATCTGGCACTGTGGGGACATGTGTATCTACACTGGGGGCATAGCTGGCACTGTGGGGACATGTGTATCTGCACTAGGGGCATATCTGGCACTGTGGGGACATGTGTATCTGCACTGAGGGCATATCTGGCACTGTGGGGACATGTGTATCTGCACTGGGGACATATCTGGCACTGTGGGGTCATGTGTATCTGCACTGGGGACATATCTGGCACTGTGGGGACATGTGTATCTACACTGGGGGCATATCTGGCAGTGTGGGGACATGTGTATCTGCACTGGGGGCATATCTGGCACTGTGGGGAAATGTGTTAACTGCACTGGGGGCATATCTGGCACTGTGGGGGCATGTGTATCTGCACTGGGGGCATATCTGGCACTGTGGGGGCCTGTGTATCTGCACTGGGGGCATATCTGGCACTGTTGGGACATGTGTATCTTCACTGGGGGCATATCTGGCACTTTGGGGACATATGTATCTGCACTGGGGGCATATCTGGCACTGTGGGGACATGTGTATCTGCACTGGGGGCATATCTAGCACTCTGGGGACATGTGTATCTGCACTGGGGGCATATATGGCACTGTGGGGACATGAATATCTGCAATGGGGGCATATCTAGCACTGTGGGGCATGTGTATCTTCAGTGAAGGCATATCTAGCACTCTTGGGACATGTGTATTTGCACTGGGGGCATATCTGGCACTATTGGGGTATGTGTATCTGCACTGGGGGCATATCTGGCACTGTGGGGACATGTGTATCTGCACTGGGGGCATATAAGGCACTGTGGGGACATGTGGATCTGCACTGGGGGCATATCTGGCACTGTGGGGGCATGTGGATCTGCACTGGGGGCATATCTGGCACTGTGGGGGCATGTGTATCTGCACTGGGGGCATATCTGGCACTGTGGGGACATGTGTATCTGCACTGGGGGCATATCTGGCACTTTGGGGACATATGTATCTGCACTGGGGGCATATCTGGCACTGTGGGGACATATGTATCTGCACTGGGGGCATGTCTGGCATTGTGGGGGCATGTGTATCTGCACTGGGGGCATATCTAGCACTCTGGGGACATGTGTATCTGCACTGGGGGCATATATGGCACTGTGGGGACATGTATATCTGCACTGGGGGCATATCTAGCACTGTGTGGGCATGTGTATCTGCACTGGAGGCATATCTAGCACTCTGGGGGTATGTGTTTCTGCACTGGGGGCATATCTAGCACTGTGGGGACATGTGTATCTGCACTGAAGGGATATCTGGCACTGTGGGGGTATGTGTATCTGCACTGGGGGTATATCTGGTACTGTGGGGACATGTGTATCTGCACTGGGGGCATATCTGGCACTGTGGGGGCATGTGTATCAGCACTGGGGGCATATCTGGCACTGTGGGGGCATGTGTATCGTCACTGGGGGCATATCTGGCACTGTGGGGGCATGTGTATCTGCACTGGGGACATTTCTGGCACTGTGGGAACATATCTGTCACTGTGGGGAAATGTGTATCTGGCACTGGGGGCATATCTAGCACTGTGGGGACATGTGTATCTGCACTGGGGGCATATCTGGCACTGTGGGGCATGTGTATCTGCACTGAAGGCATATCTAGCACTCTGGGGACATGTGTATCTGCACTGGGGGCATATCTGGCACGGTGGGGACATGTGGATCTGCACTGGGGCATATCTGGTGCTGTGGGGACATGTGGATCTGCACTGGGGGCATATCTGGCACTGTGGGGAAATGTGTATCTGCATGGGGGCATATCTGGCACTGTGGCGGCATGTGTATCTGCACTGGGGGCATATCTGGCACTGTGGGGGCATGTGTATCTGCACTGGGGGCATATCTGGCACTGTGGGGACATGTGTATCTGCACTGGGGGCATATCTGGAACTGTGGGGACATGTGTATCTGCACTGGGGGTATATCTGGCACTTTGGGGACATAAGTATCTGCACTGGGGGCATATCTGGCACTGTGGGGACATGTGTATCTGCACTGGGGGCATATCTGGCACTGTGGGGGCATGTGTACCTGGCACTGGGGGGCATAGCTGGCACTGTGGGGGCATGTGTACCTGGCACTGGGGACATAGCTGGCACTGTGGGGGCATGTGTATCTGCACTGGGGGCATATCTGGCACTGTGGGGACATGTGTATCTGCACTGGGGGCATATCTGGCACTGATGGGACATGTGTTCCTGGCACTGGGGACATAGCTGGCACTGTGGGGACATGTGTATCTGCACTGGGGGCATATCTGGCACTGTGGGGACATGTGTATCTGCACTGGGGGCATATCTGGCACTGTGGGGACATGTGTATCTGCACTGGGGACATATCTGGCACTGTGGGGACATATCTGGCACTGTGGGGAAATGAGTTTCTGGCACTGGGGCAAATATAGCACTGTGGGGACATGTGTATCTGCACTGGGGGCATATCTGGCACTGTGGGGCATGTGTATCTGCATTGAAGGCATATCTAGCACTCTGGGGACATGTGTATCTGCACTGGGGGCATATCTGGCACTGTGGGGCATGTGTATCTGCACTGAAGGCATATCTAGCACTCTGGGGACATGTGTATCTGCATTGGGGGCATATCTGACACTGTGGGGACATGTGGATCTGCACTGGGGCATATCTGGTGCTGTGGGGACATGTGGATCTGCACTGGGGGCATATCTGGCACTGTGGGGAAATGTGTATCTGCACTGGGGGCATATCTGGCACTGTGGCGGCATGTGTATCTGCACTGGGGGCATATCTGGCACTGTGGGGGCATGTTTATCTGCACTGGGGGCATATCTGTCACTGTGGGGACATGTGTATCTGCACTTGGGGCATATCTGGCACTGTGGGGACATGTGTATCTGCACTGGAGGCATATCTGGCACTGTGGGGACATGTGTATCTGCACTGGGGGTATATCTGGCACTTTGGGGACATGTGTATCTGCACTGGGGGCATATCTGTCACTGTGGGGACATGTGTATCTGCACTGGGGGCATATCTGGCACTGTGGGGACATGTGTATCTACACTGGGGGAATATCTGGCACTGTGGGGACATGTGTTTCTGCACTGGGGGCATATCTGGCACTGTGGGGGCATGTGTACCTGGCACTGAGGGGCATAGCTGGCACTGTGGGGGCATGTGTACCTGGCACTGGGGACATAGCTGGCACTGTGGGGGCATGTGTATCTGCACTGGGGGCATATCTGGCACTGTGGGGGCATGTGTATCTGCACTGGGGGCATATCTGGCACTGTGGGGGCATGTGTTCCTGGCACTGGGGACATAGCTGGTACTATGGGGGCATGTGTATCTGCACTGGGGGCATATCTGGCACTGTGGCGGCATGTGTATCTGCACTGGGGGCATATCTGGCACTGTGGGGGCATGTTTATCTGCACTGGGGGCATATCTGGCACTGTGGGGACATGTGTATCTGCACTGGAGGCATATCTGGCACTGTGGGGACATGTGTATCTGCACTGGGGGTATATCTGGCACTTTGGGGACATATGTATCTGCACTGGGGGGATATCTGGCACTGTGGGGACATGTGTATCTGCACTGGGGGCATATCTGGCACAGTGGGGACATGTGTTCCTGGCACTGGGGACATAGCTGGCACTGTGGGGACATGTGTATCTGCACTGGGGGCATATCTGGCACTGTGGGGACACGTGTATCTGCACTGGGGGCATATCTGGCACTGTGGGGACATGTGTATCTGCACTGGGGGCATATCTGGCACTGTGGGGACATGTGTATCTGCACTGGGGGCATATCTGGCACTGTGGGGACATGTGTATCTGCACTGGGGGCATATCTGGCACTGTGGGGGCATGTGTATCTGCACTGGGGGCATATCTGGCACTGTGGGGACATGTGTATCTGCACTGGGGGCATATCTGGCACTGTGGGGACATGGGTATCTGCACTGGGGGCATATCTGGCACTGTGGGGGCATGTGTATCTGCACTGGGGGCATATCTGGCACTGTGGGGGCATGTGTTCCTGGCAGTGGGGACATAGCTGGTACTGTGGGGACATGTGTATCTGCACTGGGGGCATATCTGGCACTGTGGCGGCATGTGTATCTACACTGGGGGCATATCTGGCACTGTGGGGGCATGTTTATCTGCACTGGGGCATATCTGGCACTGTGGGGACATGTGTATCTGCACTGGGGGCATATCTGGCACTGTGGGGACATGTGTATCTGCACTGGAGGCATATCTGGCACTGTGGGGACATGTGTATCTGCACTGGGGGTATATCTGGCACTTTGGGGACATATGTATCTGCACTGGGGGAATATCTGGCACTGTGGGGACATGTGTATCTGCACTGGGGGCATATCTGTCACTGTGGGGGCATGTGTACGTGGCACTGGGGGGCATAGCTGGCACTATGGGGGCATGTGTAACTGGCACTGGGGACATAGCTGGCACTGTGGTGGCATGTGTATCTGCACTGGGGGCATATCTGGCACTGTGGGGAAATGTGTATCTGCACTGGGGGCATATCTGGCACTGTGGGGGCATGTGTTCCTGGCACTGGGGACATAGCTGGTACTGTGGGGGCATGTGTATCTGCACTGGGGGCATATCTGGCACTGTGGGACATGTGTATCTGCACTGGGGGTATATCTGGCACTGTGGGGACATGTGTTCCTGGCACTGGGGACATAGCTGGCACTGTGGGGACACGTGTATCTGCACTGGGGGCATATCTGGCACTGTGGGGACATGTGTATCTGCACTGGGGGCATATCTGGCACTGTGGGGACATGTGTATCTGCACTGGGGGCATATCTGGCACTGTGGGGACATGTGTATCTGCACTGGGGGCATATCTGGCACTGTGGGGGCATGTGTATCTGCACTGGGGGCATATCTGGCACTGTGGGGACATGTGTATCTGCACTGGGGGCATATCTGGCACTGTGGGGACATGGGTATCTGCACTGGGGGCATATCTGGCACTGTGGGGGCATGTGTATCTGCACTGGGGGCATATCTGGCACTGTGGGGGCTTGTGTTCCTGGCACTGGGGACATAGCTGGTACTGTGGGGACATGTGTATCTGCACTGGGGGCATATCTGGCACTGTGGCGGCATGTGTATCTGCACTGGGGGCATATCTGGCACTGTGGGGGCATGTTTATCTGCACTGGGGGCATATCTGGCACTGTGGGGACATGTGTATCTGCACTGGGGGCATATCTGGCACTGTGGGGACATGTGTATCTGCACTGGAGGCATATCTGGCACTGTGGGGACATGTGTATCTGCACTGGTAGTATATCTGGCACTTTGGGGACATATGTATCTGCACTGGGGGAATATCTGGCACTGTGGGGACATATGTATCTGCACTGGGGGCATATCTGTCACTGTGGGGGCATGTGTACGTGGCACTGGGGGGCATAGCTGGCACTATGGGGGCATGTGTACCTGGCACTGGGGACATAGCTGGCACTGTGGTGGCATGTGTATCTGCACTGGGGGCATATCTGGCACTGTGGGGACATGTGTTTCTGCACTGGGGGCATATCTGGCACTGTGGGGGCATGTGTTCCTGGCACTGGGGACATAGCTGGTACTGTGGGGGCATGTGATCTGCACTGGGGGCATATCTGGCACTGTGGGACATGTGTATCTGCACTGGGGGCATATCTGGTACTGTGGGGACATGTGTTCCTGGCACTGGGGACATAGCTGGCACTGTGGGGACACGTGTATCTGCACTGGGGGCATATCTGGCACTGTGGGGACATGTGTATCTGCACTGGGGGCATATCTGGCACTGTGGGGACATGTGTATCTGCACTGGGGGCATATCTGGCACTGTGGGGACATGTGTATCTGCACTGGGGGCATATCTGGCACTGTGGGGGCATGTGTATCTGCACTGGGGGCATATCTGGCACTGTGGGGACATGTGTATCTGCACTGGGGGCATATCTGGCACTGTGGGGACATGTGTATCTGCACTGGGGGCATATATGGCACTGTGGGGGCATGTGTATCTGCACTGGGGGCATATCTGGCACTGTGGGGGCATGTGTATCTGCACTGGGGGCATAGCTGGCACTATGGGGGCATGTGTATCTGCACTGGGGGCATAGCTGGCACTATGGGGGCATGTGTATCTGCACTGGGGGCATAGCTGGCACTGTGGGGACATGTGTATCTGCACTGGGGGCATATCTGGCACTGTGGGGACATGTGTATCTGCACTGGGGACATATCTGGCACTGTGGGGACATGTGTATCTGCACTGGGGGCATATCTGGCACTGTGGGGACATGTGTATCTGCACTGGGGGCATATCTGGCACTGTGGGGACATGTGTATCTACACTGGGGGCATATCTAGCACTGTGGGGCATGTGTATCTTCAGTGAAGGCATATCTAGCACTCTTGGGACATGTGTATTTGCACTGGGGGCATATCTGGCACTATTGGGGTATGTGTATCTGCACTGGGGGCATATCTGGCACTGTGGGGACATGTGTATCTGCACTGGGGGCATATAAGGCACTGTGGGGACATGTGGATCTGCACTGGGGGCATATCTGGCACTGTGGGGGCATGTGTATCTGCACTGGGGGCATATCTGGCACTGTGGGGGCATGTGTATCTGCACTGGGGGCATACCTGGCACTGTGGGGACATGTGTATCTGCACTGGGGGCATATCTGGCACTTTGGGGACATATGTATCTGCACTGGGGGCATAACTGGCATTGTGGGGGCATGTGTATCTGCACTGGGGGCATATCTAGCACTCTGGGGACATGTGTATCTGCACTGGGGGCATATATGGCACTGTGGGGACATGTATATCTGCACTGGGGGCATATCTGGCACTGTGGGGACATGTGTATCTGCACTGGGGGCATATCTGGCACTGTGGGGGTATGTGTATCTGCACTGGGGTTATATCTGGCACTGTGGGGACATATGTATCTGCACTGGGGGCATATCTGGCACTGTGGGGACATGTGTATCTACACTGGGGGCATATCTGGCACTGTGGGGACATGTGTATCTACACTGGGGGCATAGCTGGCACTGTGGGGACATGTGTATCAGCACTGGGGGCATATCTGGCACTGTGGGGACATGTGTATCTGCACTGAGGGCATATCTGGCACTGTGGGGACATGTGTATCTGCACTGGGGACATATCTGGCACTGTGGGGTCATCTGTATCTGCACTGGGGACATATCTGGCACTGTGGGGACATGTGTATCTACACTGGGGGCATATCTGGCACTGTGGGGACAAGTGTATCTGCACTGGGGGCATATCTGGCACTGTGGGGAAATGTGTATCTGCACTGGGGGCATATCTGGCACTGTGGGGGCATGTGTATCTGCACTGGGTGCATATCTGGCACTGTGGGGGCCTGTGTATCTGCACTGGGGGCATATCTGGCACTGTGGGGACATGTGTATCTGCACTGGGGGCATATCTGGCACTTTGGGGACATATGTATCTGCACTGGGGGCATATCTGGCACTGTGGGGACATATGTATCTGCACTGGGGGCATATCTGGCATTGTGGGGGCATGGGTATCTGCACTGGGGGCATATCTAGCACTCTGGGGACATGTGTATCTGCACTGGGGGCATATATTGCACTGTGGGGACATGTATATCTGCGCTGGGGGCATATCTAGCACTGTGGGGGCATGTGTATCTGCACTGGAGGCATATCTAGCACTCTGGGGGTATGTGTTTCTGCACTGGGGGCATATCTAGCACTGTGGGGACATGTGTATCTGCACTGGGGGCATATCTGGCACTATGGGGACATGTGTATCTGCACTGGGGGCATATCTGGCCATGTGGGGACATATGTATCTGCACTGGGGCATATCTGGCATTGTGGGGGCATGTGTATCTGCACTGGGGGCATATCTAGCACTCTGGGGACATGTGTATCTGCACTGGGGGCATATCTGGCACTGTGGGGGCATGTGTATCTGCACTGGGGGCTTATCTGGCACTGTGGGGGCATGTGAATCTGCACTGGGGGCATATCTGGCACTGTGGGGACATGTGGATCTGCACTGGGGGCATATCTGTCACTGTGGAGAAATGTGAATCTGCACTGGGGGCATGTCTGGCACTGTGGGGGCATGTGTATCGGCACTGGGGGCATAACTGGCACTTTGGGGACATATGTATCTGCACTGGGGGCTTATCTGGCACTGTGGGGGCATGTGTATCTGCACTGGGGGCATATCTGGCACTGTGGGGAAATGTGTATCTGCACTGGGGGCATATCTGGCACTGTGGGGCATGTGTATCAGCACTGGGGGCATATCTGGCACTGTGGGGGCATGTGTATCGTCAATGGGGGCATATCTGGCACTGTGGGGGCATATTTATCTGCACTGGGGGCATATCTGGCACTGTGGGGACATGTGTATCTGCACTGGGGGCATATCTGGCACTGTGGGGACATGTGTATCTGCACTGGGGACATATCTGGCACTGTGGGGAAATGTGTATTTGGCACTGGGGCATATCTAGCAGTGTGGGGACATGTGTATCTGCACTGGGGGACATATCTGGCACTGTGGGGCATGTGTATCTTCAGTGAAGGCATATCTAGCACACTGGGGACATGTGTATTTGCACTGGGGGCATATCTGGCACTATTGGGGTATGTGTATCTGCACTGGGGGCATATCTGGCACTGTGGGGACATGTGTATCTGCACTGGGGGCATATAAGGCACTGTGGGGACATGTGGATCTGCAGTGGGGGCATATCTGGCACTGTGGGGGCATGTGTATCTGCACTGGGGGCATATCTGGCACTGTGGGGGCATGTGTATCTGCACAGGGGGCATATCTGGCACTGTGGGGACATGTGTATCTGCACTGGGGGCATATCTGGCACTTTGGGGACATATGTATCTGCACTGGGGGCATATCTGGCACTGTGGGGACATATGTATCTGCACTGGGGGCATATCTGGCATTGTGGGGGCATGTGTATCTACACTGGGGGCATATCTAGCACTCTGGGGACATGTGTATCTGCACTGGGGGCATATATGGCACTGTGGGGACATGTATATCTGCAATGGGGGCATATCTAGCACTGTGGGGCATGTGTATTTTCAGTGAAGGCATATCTAGCACTCTTGGGACATGTGTATTTGCACTGGGGGCATATCTGGCACTATTGGGGTATGTGTATCTGCACTGGGGCATATCTGGCACTGTGGGGACATGTGTATCTGCACTGGGGGCATATAAGGCACTGTCGGGACATGTGGATCTGCACTGGGGGCATATCTGGCACTGTGGGGACATGTGGATCTGCACTGGGGGCATATCTGGCACTGTGGGGGCATGTGGATCTGCACTGGGGGCATATCTGGCACTGTGGGGGCATGTGTATCTGCACTGGGGGGATATCTGGCACTGTGGGGACATGTGTATCTGCACTGGGGGCATATCTGGCTCTTTGGGGACATATGTATCTGCACTGGGGGCATATCTGGCACTGTGGGGACATATGTATCTGCACTGGGGGCATATCTTGCATTGTGGGGGCATGTGTATCTGCACTTGGGGCATATCTAGCACTCTGGGGACATGTGTATCTGCACTGGGGGCATATATGGCACTGTGGGGACATGTATATCTGCACTGGGGGCATATCTAGCACTGTGGGGGCATGTGTATCTGCGCTGGAGGCATATCTAGCACTCTGCGGGTATGTGTTTCTGCACTGGGGGCATATCTAGCACTGTGGGGACATGTGTATCTGCACTGGGGGCATATCTGGCACTGTAGGGGTATGTGTATCTGCACTGGGGGTATATCTGGTACTGTGGGGACATGTGTATCTGCACTGGGGGCATATCTGGCACTGTAAGGGCATGTGTATCAGCACTGGGGGCATATCTGGCACTGTGGGGGCATGTGTATCGTCACTGGGGGCATATCTGGCACTGTGGGGGCATGTGTATCTGCACTGGGGACATATCTGGCACTGTGGGAACATATCTGTCACTGTGGGGAAATGTGTATCTGGCACTGGGGGCATATCTAGCACTGTGGGGACATGTGTATCTGCACTGGGGGTATATCTGGTGCTGTGGGGACATGTGTATCTGCACTGGGGGCATATAAGGCACTGTGGGGACATGTGGATCTGCACTGGGGGCATATCTGGCACTGTGGGGAAATGTGTATCTGCACTGGGGGCATATCAGGCACTGTGTGGGCATGTGTATCTGCACTGGGGGCATATCTGGCACTGTGGGGGCATGTGTATCTGCACTGGGGGCATATCTGGCACTGTGGGGCATGTGTATCTGCACTGAAGGCATATCTAGCACTCTGGGGACATGTGTATCTGCACTGGGGGCATATCTGGTGCTGTGGGGACATGTGGATCTGCACTGGGGGCATATCTGGCACTGTGGGGAAATGTGTATCTGCAAGGGGGCATATCTGGCACTGTGGCGGCATGTGTATCTGCACTGGGGGCATATCTGGCACTGTGGGGGCATGTGTATCTGCACTGGGGGAATATCTGGCACTGTGGGGACATGTGTATCTGCACTGGGGGCATATCTGGAACTGTGGGGACATGTGTATCTGCACTGGGGGTATATCTGGCACTTTGGGGACATATGTATCTGCACTGGGGGCATATCTGGCACTGTGGGGACATGTGTATCTGCACTGGGGACATATCTGGCACTGTGGGGTCATGTGTATCTGCACTGGGGACATATCTGGCACTGTGGGGACATGTGTATCTACACTGGGGGCATATCTGGCACTGTGGGGACAAGTGTATCTGCACTGGGGGCATATCTGGCACTGTGGGGAAATGTGTATCTGCACTGGGGGCATATCTGGCACTGTGGGGGCATGTGTATCTGCACTGGGGGCATATCTGGCACTGTGGGGGCCTGTGTATCTGCACTGGGGGCATATCTGGCACTGTGGGGACATGTGTATCTGCACTGGGGGCATATCTGGCACTTTGGGGACATATGTATCTGCACTGGGGGCATATCTGGCACTGTGGGGACATATGTATCTGCACTGGTGGCATATCTGGCATTGTGGGGGCATGGGTATCTGCACTGGGGGCATATCTAGCACTCTGGGGACATGTGTATCTGCACTGGGGGCATATATTGCACTGTGGGGACATGTATATCTGCGCTGGGGGCATATCTAGCACTGTGGGGGCATGTGTATCTGCACTGGAGGCATATCTAGCACTCTGGGGGTATGTGTTTCTGCACTGGGGGCATATCTAGCACTGTGGGGACATGTGTATCTGCACTGGGGGCATATCTGGCACTATGGGGACATGTGTATCTGCACTGGGGGCATATCTGGCCCTGTGGGGACATATGTATCTGCACGGGGGCATATCTGGCATTGTGGGGGCATGTGTATCTGCACTGGGGGCATATCTAGCACTCTGGGGACATGTGTATCTGCACTGGGGGCATATCTGGCACTGTGGGGGCATGTGTATCTGCACTGGGGGCTTATCTGGCACTGTGGGGGCATGTGAATCTGCACTGGGGGCATATCTGGCACTGTGGGGACATGTGGATCTGCACTGGGGGCATATCTGTCACTGTGGAGAAATGTGAGTCTGCACTGGGGGCATGTCTGGCACTGTGGGGGCATGTGTATCGGCACTGGGGGCATAACTGGCACTTTGGGGACATATGTATCTGCACTGGGGGCTTATCTGGCACTGTTGGGGCATGTGTATCTGCACTGGGGGCATATCTGGCACTGTGGGGAAATGTGTATCTGCACTGGGGGCATATCTGGCACTGTGGGGCATGTGTATCAGCACTGGGGGCATATCTGGCACTGTGGGGGCATGTGTATCGTCAATGGGGGCATATCTGGCACTGTGGGGGCATATTTATCTGCACTGGGGGCATATCTGGCACTGTGGGGACATGTGTATCTGCACTGGGGGCATATCTGGCACTGTGGGGACATGTGTATCTGCACTGGGGACATATCTGGCACTGTGGGGAAATGTGTATTTGGCACTGGGGCATATCTAGCAGTGTGGGGACATGTGAATCTGCACTGGGGGACATATCTGGCACTGTGGGGCATGTGTATCTTCAGTGAAGGCATATCTAGCACACTGGGGACATGTGTATTTGCACTGGGGGCATATCTGGCACTATTGGGGTATGTGTATCTGCACTGGGGGCATATCTGGCACTGTGGGGACATGTGTATCTGCACTGGGGGCATATAAGGCACTGTGGGGACATGTGGATCTGCAGTGGGGGCATATCTGGCACTGTGGGGGCATGTGTATCTGCACTGGGGGCATATCTGGCACTGTGGGGGCATGTGTATCTGCACTGGGGGCATATCTGGCACTGTGGGGACATGTGTATCTGCACTGGGTGCATATCTGGCACTTTGGGGACATATGTATCTGCACTGGGGGCATATCTGGCACTGTGGGGACATATGTATCTGCACTGGGGGCATATCTGGCATTGTGGGGGCATGTGTATCTGCACTGGGGGCATATCTAGCACTCTGGGGACATGTGTATCTGCACTGGGGGCATATATGGCACTGTGGGGACATGTATATCTGCAATGGGGGCATATCTAGCACTGTGGGGCATGTGTATTTTCAGTGAAGGCATATCTAGCACTCTTGGGACATGTGTATTTGCACTGGGGGCATATCTGGCACTATTGGGGTATGTGTATCTGCGCTGGGGCATATCTGGCACTGTGGGGACATGTGTATCTGCACTGGGGGCATATAAGGCACTGTGGGGACATGTGGATCTGCACTGGGGGCATATCTGGCACTGTGGGGACATGTGGATCTGCACTGGGGGCATATCTGGCACTGTGGGGGCATGTGGATCTGCACTGGGGGCATATCTGGCACTGTGGGGGCATGTGTATCTGCACTGGGGGCATATCTGGCACTGTGGGGACATGTGTATCTGCACTGGGGGCATATCTAGCACTCTGGGGACATGTGTATCTGCACTGGGGGCATATATGGCACTGTGGGGACATGTATATCTGCACTGGGGGCATATCTAGCACTGTGGGGGCATGTGTATCTGCACTGGAGGCATATCTAGCACTCTGGGGGTATGTGTTTCTGCACTGGGGGCATATCTAGCACTGTGGGGACATGTGTATCTGCACTGGGGGCATATATGGCACTGTGGGGGTATGTGTATCTGCACTGGGGGTATATCTGGTACTGTGGGGACATGTATATCTGCACTGGGGGCATATCTGGCACTGTGGGGGCATGTGTATCAGCACTGGGGGCATATCTGGCACTGTGGGGGCATGTGTATCGTCACTGGGGGCATATCTGGCACTGTGGAGGCATGTGTATCTGCACTGGGGACATATCTGGCACTGTGGGAACATATCTGTCACTGTGGGGAAATGTGTATCTGGCACTGGGGGCATATCTAGCACTGTGGGGACATGTGTATCTGCACTGGGGGCATATATGGCACTGTGGGGCATGTGTATCTGCACTGAAGGCATATCTAGCACTCTGGGGACATGTGTATCTGCACTGGGGGCATATCTGGTGCTGTGGGGACATGTGGATCTGCACTGGGGGCATATCTGGTACTGTGGGGAAATGTGTATCTGCAAGGGGGCATATCTGGCACTGTGGCGGCATGTGTATCTACACTGGGGGCATATCTGGCACTGTGGGGGCATGTGTATCTGCACTGGGGGCATATCTGGCACTGTGGGGACATGTGTATCTGCACTGGGGGCATATCTGGAACTGTGGGGACATGTGTATCTGCACTGGGGGCATATCTGGCACTGTGGGGGCATGTGTACCTGGCACTGGGGGGCATAGCTGGCACTGTGGGGGCATGTGTACCTGGCACTGGGGACATAGCTGGCACTGTGGGGGCATGTGTATCTGCACTGGGGGCATATCTGGCACTGTGGGGACATGTGTATCTGCACTGGGGGCATATCTGGCACTGATGGGACATGTGTTCCTGGCACTGGGGACATAGCTGGCACTGTGGGGACATGTGTATCTGCACTGGGGGCATATCTGGCACTGTGGGGACATGTGTATCTGCACTGGGGGCATATCTGGCACTGTGGGGACATGTGTATCTGCACTGGGGACATATCTGGCACTGTGGGGACATATCTGGCACTGTGGGGAAATGAGTATCTGGCACTGGGGCATATATAGCACTGTGGGGACATGTGTATCTGCACTGGGGGGCATATCTGGCACTGTGGGGCATGTGTATCTGCATTGAAGGCATATCTAGCACTCTGGGGACTTGTGTATCTGCACTGGGGGCATATCTGGCACTGTGGGGCATGTGTATCTGCACTGAAGGCATATCTAGCACTCTGGGGACATGTGTATCTGCATAGGGGGCATATCTGACACTGTGGGGAAATGTGTATCTGCACTGGGGGCATATCTGGCACTGTGGGGACATGTGTATCTGCACTGGGGGCATATCTGGCACTGTGGGGACATGTGTATCTGCACTGGGGCATATCTGGCACTGTGGGGACATGTGTATCTGCACTGGGGGCATATCTGGCACTGTGGGGGTATGTGTATCTGCACTGGGGGCATATCTGGCACTGTGGGGACATGTGTATCTACACTGGGGGCATATCTGGCACTGTGGGGACATGTGTATCTGCACTGGGGGCATAGCTGGCACTGTGGGGGCATGTGTACCTGGCACTGGGGACATAGCTGGCACTGTGGGGGCATGTGTATCTGCACTGGGGGCATATCTGGCACTGTGGGGACATGTGTATCTGCACTGGGGGCATATCTGGCACTGATGGGACATGTGTTCCTGGCACTGGGGACATAGCTGGCACTGTGGGGACATGTGTATCTGCACTGGGGGCATATCTGGCACTGTGGGGACATGTGTATCTGCACTGGGGGCATATCTGGCACTGTAGGGACATGTGTATCTGCACTGGGGACATATCTGGCACTGTGGGGACATATCTGGCACTGTGGGGAAATGAGTATCTGGCACTTGGGCATATATAGCACTGTGGGGACATGTGTATCTGCACTGGGGGCATATCTGGCACTGTGGGGCATGTGTATCTGCATTGAAGGCATATCTAGCACTCTGTGGACTTGTGTATCTGCACTGGGGGCATATCTGGCACTGTGGGGCATGTGTATCTGCACTGAAGGCATATCTAGCACTCTGGGGACATGTGTATCTGCATTGGGGGCATATCTGACACTGTGGGGACATGTGGATCTGCACTGGGGCATATCTGGTGCTGTGGGGACATGTGGATCTGCACAGGGGGCATATCTGGCACTGTGGGGAAATGTGTATCTGCACTGGGGGCATATCTGGCACTGTGGCGGCATGTGTATCTGCACTGGGGGCATATCTGGCACTGTGGGGGCATGTTTATCTGCACTGGGGGCATATCTGTCACTGTGGGGACATGTGTATCTGCACTGGGGGCATATCTGGCACTGTGGGGACATGTATATCTGCACTGAAGGCATATCTGGCACTGTGGGGACATGTGTATCTGCACTGGGGACATATCTGGCACTGTGGGGACATGTGTATCTTCACTGGGGGCATATCTGGCACTGTGGGGACGTGTGTATCTGCACTGGGGGCATATCTGGCACTGTGGGGACATGTGAATCTGCACTGGGGGCATATCTGGCACTGTGGGGACATGTGTATCTGCACTGGGGCATATCTGGCACTGTGGGGACATGTGTATCTGCACTGGGGGCATATCTGGCACTGTGGGGGTATGTGTATCTGCACTGGGGGCATATCTGGCACTGTGGGGACAAGTGTATCTACACTGGGGGCATATATGGCACTGTGGGGACATGTGTATCTGCACTGGGGGCATATCTGGCACTGTGGGGACATGTGTATCTGCACTGGGGGCATATCTGGCACTGTGGGGACATGTGTATCTACACTGGGGGTATATCTGGCACTGTGGTGACATGTGTATCTACAATGGGGGCATAGTTGACACTGTGGGGACATGTGTATCTACACTGGGGGCATAGCTGGCACTGTGGGGACATGTGTATCTGCACTGGGGGCATATCTGGCACTGTGGTGACATGTGTATTTACAATGGGGGCATAGTTGGCACTGCGGGGACATGTGTATCTACACTGGGGGCATAGCTGGCACTGTGGGGACATGTGTATCTGAACTGGGGGCATATCTGGCACTGTGGGGACATGTGTATCTGCACTGGGGGCATATGTGGCACTGTGGGGACATGTGTTCCTGGCACTGGGGACATAGCTGGCACTATGGGGGTATGTGTATCTGCACTGGGGGCATATCTGGCACTGTGGGGACATGTGTATCTGCACTGGGGGCATATCTGGCACTGTGGGGACATGTGTATCTGCACTGGGGGCATATCTGGCACTGTGGGGACATGTGTATCTGCACTGGGGGCATATCTGGCACTGTGGGGGCATGTGTATCTGCATTGGGGGCATATCTGGCACTGTGGGGACATGTGTATCTGTACTGGGGGCATATCTGGCACTGTGGGGACATGTGTTCCTTGCACTGGAGGCATATCTGGCATTGTGGGGGCATGTGTATCTATACTGGGGGCATATCTTGCACGGTGGAGACACGTGTATCTGCACTGGGGGCATATCTGGCACTGTGGGGACATGTGTATCTGCACTGGGGGCATATCTGGCACTGTGGGGACATGTGTAATTACACTGGGGGCATATCTGGCACTGTGGGGACATGTGTATCTACACTGGGGGCATAGCTGGCACTGTGGGGACATGTGTATCTGCACTGGGGGCATATCTGGCACTGTGGGGACATGTGTTTCTGCACTGGGGGCATATCTGGCACTGTGGGGACATGTGTTCCTGGCACTGGAGGCATATCTGGCATTGTGGGGGCATGTGTATCTGGCACGGGGGACATATCTGGCACTGTGGGGGCATGTGTATCTGCACTGGGGGCATATTTGGCACTGTGGGGACATGTGTATCTGCACTGGGGGCATATCTGGCACTGTGGGGACATGTGTATCTGCACTGGGGGCATATCTAGCACTGTGGGGACATGTGTATCTGCACTGGGGGCATATCTGGCACTGTGGGGACATGTGTATCTGCACTGGGGGCATATCTGGCACTGTGGGGACATGTGTATCTTCACTGGGGGCATATCTGGCACTGTGGGGACATGTGTATCTGCACTGGGGGCATATCTGGCACTGTGGGGACATGTGTATCTGCACTGGGGGCATATCTGGCACTGTAGGGACATGTGTATCTGCACTGGGGGCATATCTGGCACTGTGGGGGTATGTGTATCTGCACTGGGGGCATATATGGCACTGTGGGGACATGTGTATCTACACTGGGGGCATATCTGGCACTGTTGGGACATATGTATCTGCACTGGGGGCATATCTGGCACTGTGGGGACATGTGTATCTGCACTGGGGGCATATCTGGCACTATGGGGACATGTGTATCTACACTAGGGGCATATCTGGCACTGTGGTGACATGTGTATCTACAATGGGGGCATAGTTGGCACTGTGGGGACATGTGTATCTACACTGGGGGCATAGCTGGCACTGTGGGGACATGTGTATCTGCACTGGGGGGACATGTGTATCTGCACTGGGGGCATATCTGGCGCTGTGGGGACATGTGTATCTGCACTGGGGGCATATGTGGCACTGTGGGGACATGTGTTCCTGGCACTGGGGACATAGCTGGCACTGTGGGGGTATGTGTATCTGCACTGGGGGCATATCTGGAACTGTGGGGACATGTGTATCTGCACTGGGGGCATATCTGGCACTGTGGGGACATGTGTATCTGCACTGGGGGCATATCTGGCACTGTGGGGACATGTGTATCTGCACTGGGGGCATATCTGGCACTGTGGGGACATGTGTATCTGCACTGGGGGCATATCTGGCACTGTGGGGACATGTGTTTCTGCACTGGGGGCATATCTGGCACTGTGGGGACATGTGTTCCTGGCACTGGAGGCATATCTGGCATTGTGGGGGCATGTGTATCTGGCACGGGGGACATATCTGGCACTGTGGGGGCATGTGTATCTGCACTGGGGGCATATTTGGCACTGTGGGGACATGTGTATCTGCACTGGGGGCATATCTGGCACTGTGGGGACATGTGTATCTGCACTGGGGGCATATCTAGCACTGTGGGGACATGTGTATCTGCACTGGGGGCATATCTGGCACTGTGGGGACATGTGTATCTGCACTGGGGGCATATCTGGCACTGTGGGGACATGTGTTCCTGGCACTGGAGGCATATCTGGCACTGTGGGGACATGTGTATCTACACTGGGGGCATATCTGGCACTGTGGGGGCATGTGTATCTACACTGGGGGCATATCTGGCACGGTGGGGACATGTGTATCTGCACTGGGGGCATATCTGGCACTGTGGGGACATGTGTTCCTGGCACTGTGGACATAGCTGACACTGTTGGGACATGTGTATCTGGCACTGGGGACATATCTGGCACTGTGGGGACATTTGTTCCTGGCACTGGAGGTATATCTGGCACTGTGGTGGCATGTGTATCTGGCACCGGGGACATTTCTGGCACTGTGGGGGCATGTGTATCTACACTGGGGGCATATCTGGCACTGTGGGGACATGTGTATCTGCACTGGGGGCATATCTGGCACTGTGGGGACATATGTATCTGCACTGGGAGCATATCTGGCACTGTGAAGACATGTGTATCTGCACTGGGGGCATATCTAGCACTGTGGGGACATGTGTATCTGCACTGGGGGCATATCTGGCACTGTGGGGACATGTGTATCTGCACTGGGGGCATATCTGGCACTGTGGGGACATGTGTTCCTGGCACTGGAGGCATATCTGGCAATGTGGGGGCATGTGTATCTGCACTGGGAGGCATATCTGGCACTGTGGGGACATGTGTTCCTGGCACTGGAGGCATATCTGGCACTGTGGGGGCATGTGTATCTGCACTGGGGGCATATCTAGCACTGTGGGGACATGTGTATCTGCACTGGGGGCATATCTGGCACTGTGGGGGACATGTGTATCTGCACTGGGGGCATATCTGGCACTGTGGGGGCATGTGTATCTTCACTGGGGGCATATCTGGCACTGTGGGGACATGTGTATCTGCACTGGGGGCATACCTGGCACTGTGGGGGCATGTGTATCTGCACTGGGGGCATATCTGGCAATGTGGGAGGCACTGTGGAGACATGTATCAGCACTGGGGGCATATCTGGCGCTGTGGGGTCATGTGTAGCAGCACTGGGGGCATATCTGGCACTGTGGGGGCATGTGTAGCAGCACTGGGGGCATATCTGGCACTGTGGGAGGCACTGTGGGGACATGTGTATCTGCACTGGGGGCATATCTGGAACTGTGGGAGGCACTGTGGGGGCATGTGTATCTGCACTGGGGGCATATATGGCACTGTGGGGACATATGTATCTGCACTGGGGGCATATCTGGCGCTGTGGGGACATGAGTATCTGCACTGGGGGTATATCTGGCACTGTGGGGACATGTGTATCTGCACTGGAGGCATATCTGGCACTGTGGGGACATTTGTATCTGCACTTGGGGCATATCTGACAATGTGCGGACATGTGTATCTGCACTGAGGGCATATCTGGCGCTGTGGGGACATGAGTATCTGCACTGGGGGCATATCTGGCACTGTGGGGACATGTGTATCTGCACTGGGGGCATATCTGGCACTGTGGGGACATGTGTGTCTGCACTGGGGGCATATCTGGCACTGTGGGGACATGTGTATCTGCACTGGGGACATATCTATCACTGTGGGGACATGTGTATCTGCAATGGGGGCATATCTGGCACTGTGGGGACATGAGTATCTGCACTGGGGGCATATCTAGCACTGTGGGACATGTGTATCTGCACTGGGGGCATATCTGGCACTGTTGGGATATGTGTATCTGCACTGGAGGCATATCTAGCACTGTGGGCACATGTATATCTGCACTGGGGTCATATCTAGCACTGTGGGGACATGTGTATCTGCACTTGGGGCATAGCTGGCACTGTGGGGATATGTGTATCTGCACTGGGGGCATATCTGGCACTATGGGGGCATGTATATCTGCACTGGGGGCATATCTGGCACTGTGGGGACATGTATATCTGCACTGGGGGCATATCTGGCATTGTGGGGGCATGTGTATCTGCATTGGGGGCATATCTGGCACTGTGGGGGCATGTATATCTGCACTGGGGGCATATCTGGCACTGTGGGGACATGTGTATCTACACTGGGGGCATAGCTGGCACTGTGGGGACATGTGTATCTTCACTGGGGGCATATCTGGCACTGTGGGGACATGTGTATCTGCACTGGGGGCATATCTGGCACTGTGGGGACATGTGTATCTGCACTGGGGGCATATCTGGCACTGTAGGGACATGTGTATCTGCACTGGGGGCATATCTGGCACTGTGGGGGTATGTGTATCTGCACTGGGGGCATATATGGCACTGTGGGGACATGTGTATCTACACTGGGGGCATATCTGGCACTGTTGGGACATATGTATCTTCACTGGGGGCATATCTGGCACTGTGGGGACATGTGTATCTGCACTGGGGGCATATCTGGCACTATGGGGACATGTGTATCTACACTAGGGGCATATCTGGCACTGTGGTGACATGTGTATCTACAATGGGGGCATAGTTGGCACTGTGGGGACATGTGTATCTACACTGGGGGCATAGCTGGCACTGTGGGGACATGTGTATCTGCACTGGGGGGACGTGTGTATCTGCACTGGGGGCATATCTGGCACTGTGGGGACATGTGTATCTGCACTGGGGGCATATCTGGCACTGTGGGGACATGTGTTCCTGGCACTGGGGACATAGCTGGCACTGTGGGGGTATGTGTATCTGCACTGGGGGCATATCTGGAACTGTGGGGACATGTGTATCTGCACTGGGGGCATATCTGGCACTGTGGGGACATGTGTATCTGCACTGGGGGCATATCTGGCACTGTGGGGACATGTGTATCTGCACTGGGGGCATATCTGGCACTGTGGGGACATGTGTATCTGCACTGGGGGCATATCTGGCACTGTGGGGACATGTGTTTCTGCACTGGGGGCATATCTGGCACTGTGGGGACATGTGTTCCTGGCACTGGAGGCATATCTGGCATTGTGGGGGCATGTGTATCTAGCACGGGGGACATATCTGGCACTGTGGGGGCATGTGTATCTGCACTGGGGGCATATTTGGCACTGTGGGGACATGTGTATCTGCACTGGGGGCATATCTAGCACTGTGGGGACATGTGTATCTGCACTGGGGGCATATCTGGCACTGTGGGGACATGTGTATCTGCACTGGGGGCATATCTGGCACTGTGGGGACATGTGTATCTTCACTGGGGGCATATCTGGCACTGTGGGGACATGTGTATCTGCACTGGGGGCATATCTGGCACTGTGGGGACATGTGTATCTGCACTGGGGGCATATCTGGCACTGTAGGGACATGTGTATCTGCACTGGGGGCATATCTGGCACTGTGGGGGTATGTGTATCTGCACTGGGGGCATATATGGCACTGTGGGGACATGTGTATCTACACTGGGGGCACATCTGGCACTGTTGGGACATATGTATCTGCACTGGGGGCATATCTGGCACTGTGGGGACATGTGTATCTGCACTGGGGGCATATCTGGCACTATGGGGACATGTGTATCTACACTAGGGGCATATCTGGCACTGTGGTGACATGTGTATCTACAATGGGGGCATAGTTGGCAATGTGGGGACATGTGTATCTACACTGGGGGCATAGCTGGCACTGTGGGGACATGTGTATCTGCACTGGGGGGACATGTGTATCTGCACTGGGGGCATATCTGGCACTGTGGGGACATGTGTATCTGCACTGGGGGCATATGTGGCACTGTGGGGACATGTGTTCCTGGCACTGGGGACATAGCTGGCACTGTGGGGGTATGTGTATCTGCACTGGGGGCATATCTGGAACTGTGGGGACATGTGTATCTGCACTGGGGGCATATCTGGCACTGTGGGGACATGTGTATCTGCACTGGGGGCATATCTGGCACTGTGGGGACATGTGTATCTGCACTGGGGGCATATCTGGCACTGTGGGGACATGTGTATCTGCACTGGGGGCATATCTGGCACTGTGGGGACATGTGTTTCTGCACTGGGGGCATATCTGGCACTGTGGGGACATGTGTTCCTGGCACTGGAGGCATATCTGGCATTGTGGGGGCATGTGTATCTGGCACGGGGGACATATCTGGCACTGTGGGGGCATGTGTATCTGCACTGGGGGCATATTTGGCACTGTGGGGACATGTGTATCTGCACTGGGGGCATATCTGGCACTGTGGGGACATGTGTATCTGCACTGGGGGCATATCTAGCACTGTGGGGACATGTGTATCTGCACTGGGGGCATATCTGGCACTGTGGGGACATGTGTATCTGCACTGGGGGCATATCTGGCACTGTGGGGACATGTGTTCCTGGCACTGGAGGCATATCTGGCACTGTGGGGACATGTGTATCTACACTGGGGGCATATCTGGCACTGTGGGGGCATGTGTATCTACACTGGGGGCATATCTGGCACGGTGGGGACATGTGTATCTGCACTGGGGGCATATCTGGCACTGTGGTGACATGTGTTCCTGGCACTGTGGACATAGCTGACACTGTTGGGACATGTGTATCTGGCACTGGGGACATATCTGGCACTGTGGGGACATTTGTTCCTGGCACTGGAGGTATATCTGGCACTGTGGGGGCATGTGTATCTGGCACCGGGGACATATCTGGCACTGTGGGGGCATGTGTATCTACACTGGGGGCATATCTGGCACTGTGGGGACATGTGTATCTGCACTGGGGGCATATCTGGCACAGTGGGGACATATGTATCTGCACTGGGAGCATATCTGGCACTGTGAAGACATGTGTATCTGCACTGGGGGCATATCTAGCACTGTGGGGACATGTGTATCTGCACTGGGGGCATATCTGGCACTGTGGGGACATGTGTATCTGCACTGGGGGCATATCTGGCACTGTGGGGACATGTGTTCCTGGCACTGGAGGCATATCTGGCACTGTGGGGGCATGTGTATCTGCACTGGGAGGCATATCTGGCACTGTGGGGACATGTGTTCCTGGCACTGGAGGCATATCTGGCACTGTGGGGGCATGTGTATCTGCACTGGGGGCATATCTAGCACTGTGGGGACATGTGTATCTGCACTGGGGGCATATCTGGCACTGTGGGGACATGTGTATCTGCACTGGGGGCATATCTGGCACTGTGGGGACGTTTATCTGCACTGGGGGCATATCTGGCACTGTGGGGACATGTGTATCTGCACTGGGGGCATACCTGGCACTGTGGGGGCATGTGTATCTGCACTGGGGGCATATCTGGCAATGTGGGAGGCACTGTGGAGACATGTATCAGCACTGGGGGCATATCTGGCGCTGTGGGGTCATGTGTAGCAGCACTGGGGGCATATCTGGCACTGTGGGGGCATGTGTAGCAGCACTGGGGGCATATCTGGCACTGTGGGAGGCACTGTGGGGACATGTGTATCTGCACTGGGGGCATATCTGGAACTGTGGGAGGCACTGTGGGGGCATGTGTATCTGCACTGGGGGCATATCTGGCACTGTGGGGACATATGTATCTGCACTGGGGGCATATCTGGCGCTGTGGGGACATGAGTATCTGCACTGGGGGTATATCTGGCACTGTGGGGACATGTGTATCTGCACTGGAGGCATATCTGGCACTGTGGGGACATTTGTATCTGCACTTGGGGCATATCTGACAATGTGCGGACATGTGTATCTGCACTGAGGGCATATCTGGCGCATTGGGGACATGAGTATCTGCACTGGGGGCATATCTGGCACTGTGGGGACATGTGTATCTGCACTGGGGGCATATCTGGCACTGTGGGGACATGTGTGTCTGCACTGGGGGCATATCTGGCACTGTGGGGACATGTGTATCTGCACTGGGGACATATCTATCACTGTGGGGACATGTGTATCTGCACTGGGGGCATATCTGGCACTGTGGGGACATGAGTATCTGCACTGGGGGCATATCTAGCACTGTGGGGACATGTGTATCTGCACTGGGGGCATATCTGGCACTGTTGGGATATGTGTATCTGCACTGGAGGCATATCTAGCACTGTGGGCACATGTATATCTGCACTGGGGTCATATCTAGCACTGTGGGGACATGTGTATCTGCACTTGGGGCATAGCTGGCACTGTGGGGATATGTGTATCTGCACTGGGGGCATATCTGGCACTGTGGGGGCATGTATATCTGCACTGGGGGCATATCTGGCACTGTGGGGACATGTATATCTGCACTGGGGGCATATCTGGCATTGTGGGGGCATGTGTATCTGCATTGGGGGCATATCTGGCACTGTGGGGGCATATGTATCTGCACTGGGGGCATACCTGGCACTGTTGGGACATGTGTATCTGCACTGGGGGCATATCTGGCACTGTGGGGACATGTGTATCTACACTGGGGGCATATCTGGCACTGTGGGGGTATGTGTATCTGCACTGGGGGCATATCTGGCACTGTGGGGGCTTGTTTATCTGCACTGGGGGCATAGCTGGCACTGTGGGGACATGTGTATCTGCACTGGGGGCATATCTGGCACTGTGGGGACATGTGTATCTGCACTGGGGGCATATCTGGCACTGTGGGGACATGTGTATCTGCACTGGGGACATATCTGGCACTGTGCAGACATGTATATCTGCACTGGGGGCATATCTGGCCCTGTGGGGACATGAGTATCTGCACTGGGGGCATATCTGGCATTGTCGGGGCATGTGTATCTGCACTGGGGGCATATCTGGCACTGTGGGGGCATGTGTATCTGCACTGGGGGCATATCTGGCACTGTGGGGACATGTGTATCTACACTGGGGGCATATCTGGCACTGTAAGGGTATGTGTATCTGCACTGGGGGCATAGCTGGCACTGTGGGGACATGTGTATCTGCACTGGGGGCATATCTGGCACTGTGGGGGCATATGTATCTGCACTGGGGGCATAGCTGGCACTGTTAGGACATGTGTATCTGCACTGGGGGCATATCTGGCACTGTGGGGACATGTGTATCTGCACTGGGGGCATATCTGGCACTGAGGGGGTATGTGTATCTGCACTGCGGGCATATCTGGCACTGTGGGGGCATATATATCTGCACTGGGGGCATATCTGGCACTGTGGGGACATGTGTATCTGCACTGGGGACATAGCTGGCACTGTGGGGACATGTGTATCTGCACTGGGGGCATATCTGGCACTGTGGGGACATGTATATCTGCACTGGGGGCATATCTGGCACTGTGGGGACATGTGTATCTGCACTGGGGGCATATCTGGCACTGTGGGGACATGTGTATCTGCACTGGGGGCATATCTGGCACTGTGGGGACGTGTATTTGCACTGGAGGCATATCTGGCACTGTGGGGACATGTGGATCTGCACTGGGGACATATCTGGCACTGTGGGGACATGTGTATCTGCACTGGGGGCATATCTGGCACTGTGGGGACATGTGTATCTGCACTGGGGGCATATCTGGCACTGTGGGGACATGTGTATCTACACTGGGGGCATATCTGGCACTGTGGGTACATGTGTATCTACACTGGGAGCATAGCTGGCACTGTGGGGACATGTGTATCTGCACTTTGGGCATATCTGGCACTGTGGGACACGTGTATCTGCACTGGGGGCATATCTGGCACAGTGGGGACATGTGTATCTGCACTGGGGACATATCTGGCACTGTGGGGACATTTGTATCTACACTGGGGGCATAGCTGGCACTGTGGGGACATGTGTATCTTCACTGGGGGCATATCTGGCACTGTGGGGACATGTGTATCTGCACTGGGGGCATATCTGGCACTGTGGGGACGTTTATCTGCACTGGGGGCATATCTGGCACTGTGGGGACATGTGTATCTGCACTGGGGACATATCTGGCACTGTGCAGACATGTATATCTGCACTGGGGGCATATCTGGCCCTGTGGGGACATGAGTATCTGCACTGGGGGCATATCTGGCATTGTCGGGGCATGTGTATCTGCACTGGGGGCATATCTGGCACTGTGGGGGCATGTGTATCTGCACTGGGGGCATATCTGGCACTGTGGGGACATGTGTATCTAAACTGTGGGCATATCTGGCACTGTGGGGGTATGTGTATCTGCACTGGGGGCATAACTGGCACTGTGGGGACATGTGTATCTGCACTGGGGGCATAGCTGGCACTGTGGGGACATGTGTATCTACACTGGGGGCATATCTGGCACTGTGGGGGCATATGTATCTGCACTGGGGGCATATCTGGCACTGTGGGGACCTGTGTATCTGCGCTGGGGGCATAGCTGGCACTGTGGGGACATGTGTATCTGCACTGGGGGCATATCTGGCACTGTGGGGACATGTGTATCTGCACTGGGGGCATATCTGGCACTGTGGGGGTATGTGTATCTGCACTGGGGGCATATCTGGCACTGTGGGGGCATATATATCTGCACTGGGGGCATATCTGGCACTGTGGGGACATGTGTATCTGCACTGGGGACATAGCTGGCACAGTGGGGACATGTGTATCTGCACTGGGGGCATATCTGGCACTGTGGGGACATGTGAATCTGCACTGGGGGGCATATCTGGCACTGTGGGGGTATGTGTATCTGCACTGGGGGCATATATGGCACTGTGGGGACATGTGTATCTACACTGGGGGCATATCTGGCACTGTTGGGACATATGTATCTGCACTGGGGGCATATCTGGCACTGTGGGGACATGTGTATCTGCACTGGGGGCATATCTGGCACTATGGGGACATGTGTATCTACACTGGGGGCATATCTGGCACTGTGGTGACATGTGTATCTACAATGGGGGCATAGTTGGCACTGTGGGGACATGTGTATCTACACTGGGGGCATAGCTGGCACTGTGGGGACATGTGTATAAGCACTGGGGGGACATGTGTATCTGCACTGGGGGCATATCTGGCACTGTGGGGACATGTGTATCTGCACTGGGGGCATATGTGGCACTGTGGGGACATGTGTTCCTGGCACTGGGGACATAGCTGGCACTGTGGGGGTATGTGTATCTGCACTGGGGGCATATCTGGCACTGTGGGGACATGTGTATCTGCACTGGGGGCATATCTGGCACTGTGGGGACATGTGTATCTGCACTGGGGGCATATCTGGCACTGTGGGGACATGTGTATCTGCACTGGGGGCATATCTGGCACTGTGGGGACATGTGTATCTGCACTGGGGGCATATCTGGCACTGTGGGGACATGTGTTTCTGCACTGGGGGCATATCTGGCACTGTGGGGACAAGTGTTCCTGGCACTGGAGGCATATCTGGCATTGTGGGGGCATGTGTATCTGGCACGGGGGACATATCTGGCACTGTGGGGGCATGTGTATCTGCACTGGGGGCATATTTGGCACTGTGGGGACATGTGTATCTGCACTGGGGGCATATCTGGCACTGTGGGGACATGTGTATCTGCACTGGGGGCATATCTAGCACTGTGGGGACATGTGTATCTGCACTGGGGGCATATCTGGCACTGTGGGGACATGTGTATCTGCACTGGGGGCATATCTGGCACTGTGGGGACATGTGTTCCTGGTACTGGAGGCATATCTGGCACTGTGGGGACATGTGTATCTACACTGGGGGCATATCTGGCACTGTGGGGGCATGTGTATCTACACTGGGGGCATATCTGGCACGGTGGGGACATGTGTATCTGCACTGGGGGCATATCTGGCACTGTGGGGACATGTGTTCCTGGCACTGTGGACATAGCTGACACTGTTGGGACATGTGTATCTGGCACTGGGGACATATCTGGCACTGTGGGGACATTTGTTCCTGGCACTGGAGGCATATCTGGCACTGTGGGGGCATGTGTATCTGGCACCGGGGACATATCTGGCACTGTGGGGGCATGTGTATCTACACTGGGGGCATATCTGGCACTGTGGGGACATGTGTATCTGCACTGGGGGCATATCTGGCACTGTGGGGACATATGTATCTGCACTGGGAGCATATCTGGCACTGTGAAGACATGTGTATTTGCACTGGGGCATATCTAGCACTGTGGGGACATGTGTATCTGCACTGGGGGCATATCTGGCACTGTGGGGACATGTGTATCTGCACTGGGGGCATATCTGGCACTGTGGGGACATGTGTCCCTGGCACTGGAGGCATATCTGGCACTGTGGGGGCATGTGTATCTGCACTGGGAGGCATATCTGGCACTGTGGGGACATGTGTTCCTGGCACTGGAGGCATATCTGGCACTGTGGGGGCATGTGTATCTGCACTGGGGGCATATCTAGCACTGTGGGGACATGTGTATCTGCACTGGGGGCATATCTGGCACTGTGGGGACATGTGTATCTGCACTGGGGGCATATCTGGCACTGTGGGGGCATGTGTATTTTCACTGGGGGCATATCTGGCACTGTGGGGACATGTGTATCTGCACTGGGGGCATACCTGGCACTGTGGGGGCATGTGTATCTGCACTGGGGGCATATCTGGCAATGTGGGAGGCACTGTGGAGACATGTATCAGCACTGGGGGCATATCTGGCGCTGTGGGGTCATGTGTAGCAGCACTGGGGGCATATCTGGCACTGTGGGGGCATGTGTAGCAGCACTGGGGGCATATCTGGCACTGTGGGAGGCACTGTGGGGACATGTGTATCTGCCCTGGGGGCATATCTGGTACTGTGGGAGGCACTGTGGGGGCATGTGTATCTGCACTGGGGGCATATCTGGCACTGTGGGGACATATGTATCTGCACTGGGGGCATATCTGGCGCTGTGGGGACATGAGTATCTGCACTGGGGGTATATCTGGCACTGTGGGGACATGTGTATCTGCACTGGAGGCATATCTAGCACTGTGGGCACATGTATATCTGCACTGGGGTCATATCTAGCACTGTGGGGACATGTGTATCTGCACTTGGGGCATAGCTGGCACTGTGGGGATATGTGTATCTGCACTGGGGGCATATCTGGCACTGTGGGGGCATGTATATCTGCACTGGGGGCATATCTGGCACTGTGGGGACATGTATATCTGCACTGGGGGCATATCTGGCATTGTGGGGGCATGTGTATCTGCATTGGGGGCATATCTGGCACTGTGGGGGCATATGTATCTGCACTGGGGGCATACCTGGCACTGTTGGGACATGTGTATCTGCACTGGGGGCATATCTGGCACTGTGGGGACATGTGTATCTACACTGGGGGCATATCTGGCACTGTGGGGGTATGTGTATCTGCACTGGGGGCATATCTGGCACTGTGGGGGCATGTTTATCTGCACTGGGGGCATAGCTGGCACTGTGGGGACATGTGTATCTGCACTGGGGGCATATCTGGCACTGTGGGGACATGTGTATCTGCACTGGGGGCATATCTGGCACTGTGGGGACATGTGTATCTGCACTGGGGACATATCTGGCACTGTGCAGACATGTATATCTGCACTGGGGGCATATCTGGCCCTGTGGGGACATGAGTATCTGCACTGGGGGCATATCTGGCATTGCCGGGGCATGTGTATCTGCACTGGGGGCATATCTGGCACTGTGGGGGCATGTGTATCTGCACTGGGGGCATATCTGGCACTGTGGGGACATGTGTATCTACACTGGGGGCATATCTGGCACTGTAAGGGTATGTGTATCTGCACTGGGGGCATAGCTGGCACTGTGGGGACATGTGTATCTGCACTGGGGGCATAGCTGGCACTGTGGGGACATGTGTATCTACACTGGGGGCATATCTGGCACTGTGGGGGCATATGTATCTGCACTGGGGGCATATCTGGCACTGTGGGGACATGTGTATCTGCACTGGGGGCATAGCTGGCACTGTTAGGACATGTGTATCTGCACTGGGGGCATATCTGGCACTGTGGGGACATGTGTATCTGCACTGGGGGCATATCTGGCACTGTGGGGGTATGTGTATCTGCACTGGGGGCATAATTGGCACTGTGGGGGCATATATATCTGCACTGGGGGCATATCTGGCACTGTGGGGACATGTGTATCTGCACTGGGGGCATATCTGGCACTGTGGGGACGTGTATCTGCACTGGGGGCATATCTGGCACTGTGGGGACATGTGGATCTGCACTGGGGACATATCTGGCACTGTGGGGACATGTGTATCTGCACTGGGGGCATATCTGGCACTGTGGGGACATGTGTATCTGCACTGGGGGCATATCTGGCACTGTGGGTACACGTGTATCTACACTGGGGGCATATCTGGCACTGTGGGTACATGTGTATCTACACTGGGAGCATAGCTGGCACTGTGGGGACATGTGTATCTGCACTTTGGGCATATCTGGCACTGTGGGACATGTGTATCTGCACTGGGGGCATATCTGGCACTGTGGGGACATGTGTATCTGCACTGGGGACATATCTGGCACTGTGGGGACATGTGTATCTACACTGGGGGCATATCTGGCACTGTGGGGACATGTGTATCTGCACTGGGGGCATATCTGGCACTGTGGGGACGTCTATCTGCACTGGGGGAATATCTGGCACTGTGGGGACATGTGTATCTGAACTGGGGACATATCTGGCACTGTGCAGACATGTATATCTGCACTGGGGGCATATCTGGCCCTGTGGGGACATGAGTATCTGCACTGGGGGCATATCTGGCATTGTCGGGGCATGTGTATCTGCACTGGGGGCATATCTGGCACTGTGGGGGCATGTGTATCTGCACTGGGGGCATATCTGGCACTGTGGGGACATGTGTATCTACACTGGGGGCATATCTGGCACTGTGGGGGTATGTGTATCTGCACTGGGGGCATAGCTGGCACTGTGGGGACATGTGTATCTGCACTGGGGGCATAGCTGGCACTGTGGGGACATGTGTATCTACACTGGGGGCATATCTGGCACTGTGGGGGCATATGTATCTGCACTGGGGGCATATCTGGCACTGTGGGGACCTGTGTATCTGCACTGGGGGCATAGCTGGCACTGTGGGGACATGTGTATCTGCACTGGGGGCATATCTGGCACTGTGGGGACATGTGTATCTGCACTGGGGGCATATCTGGCACTGTGGGGACATGTGTATCTGCACTGGGGACATATCTGGCACTGTGCAGACATGTATATCTGCACTGGGGGCATATCTTGCCCTGTGGGGACATGAGTATCTGCACTGGGGGCATATCTGGCATTGTCGGGGCATGTGTATCTGCACTGGGGGCATATCTGGCACTGTGGGGGCATGTGTATCTGCACTGGGGGCATATCTGGCACTGTGGGGACATGTGGATCTACACTGGGGGCATATCTGGCACTGTAAGGGTAGGTGTATCTGCACTGGGGGCATAGCTGGCACTGTGGGGACATGTGTATCTGCACTGGGGGCATAGCTGGCACTGTGGGGACATGTGTATCTACACTGGGGGCATATCTGGCACTGTGGGGGCATATGTATCTGCACTGGGGGCATATCTGGCACTGTGGGGACATGTGTATCTGCACTGGGGGCATAGCTGGCACTGTTAGGACATGTGTATCTGCACTGGGGGCATATCTGGCACTGTGGGGACATGTGTATCTGCACTGGGGGCATATCTAGCACTGTGGGGGTATGTGTATCTGCACTGGGGGCATAATTGGCACTGTGGGGGCATATATATCTGCACTGGGGGCATATCTGGCACTGTCGGGACATGTGTATCTGCACTGGGGACATAGCTGGCACTGTGGGGACATGTGTATCTGCACTGGGGGCATATCTGGCACTGTGGGGACATGTGTATCTGCACTGGGGGCATATCTGGCACTGTGGGGACATGTGTATCTGCACTGGGGGCATATCTGGCACTGTGGGGACATGTGTATCTGCACTGGGGGCATATCTGGCACTGTGGGGACGTGTATCTGCACTGGGGGCATATCTGGCACTGTGGGGACATGTGGATCTGCACTGGGGACATATCTGGCACTGTGGGGACATGTGTATCTGCACTGGGGGCATATCTGGCACTGTGGGGACATGTGTATCTGCACTGGGGGCATATCTGGCACTGTGGGTACATGTGTATCTACACTGGGGGCATATCTGGCACTGTGGGTACATGTGTATCTACACTGGGAGCATAGCTGGCACTGTGTGGACATGTGTATCTGCACTTTGGGCATATCTGGCACTGTGGGACATGTGTATCTGCACTGGGGGCATATCTGGCACTGTGGGGACATGTGTATCTGCACTGGGGACATATCTGGCACTGTGGGGACACGTGTATCTACACTGGGGGCATAGCTGGCACTGTGGGGACATGTGTATCTTCACTGGGGGCATATCTGGCACTGTGGGGACATGTGTATCTGCACTGGGGGCATATCTGGCACTGTGGGGACGTCTATCTGCACTGGGGGCATATCTGGCACTGTGGGGACATGTGTATCTGCACTGGGGACATATCTGGCACTGTGCAGACATGTATATCTGCACTGGGGGCATATCTGGCCCTGTGGGGACATGAGTATCTGCACTGGGGGCATATCTGGCATTGTCGGGGCATGTGTATCTGCACTGGGGGCATATCTGGCACTGTGGGGGCATGTGTATCTGCACTGGGGGCATATCTGGCACTGTGGGGACATGTGTATCTACACTGGGGGCATATCTGGCACTGTGGGGACATGTGTATCTGCACTGGGGACATAGCTGGCACTGTGGGGACATGTGTATCTGCACTGGGGGCATATCTGGCACTGTGGGGACATGTGTATCTGCACTGGGGACATATCTGGCACTGTGGGGACATGTGTATCTACACTGGGGGCATATCTGGCACTGTGGGGACATGTGTATCTGCACTGGGGGCATATCTGGCACTGTGGGGACGTCTATCTGCACTGGGGGAATATCTGGCACTGTGGGGACATGTGTATCTGCACTGGGGACATATCTGGCACTGTGCAGACATGTATATCTGCACTGGGGGCATATCTGGCCCTGTGGGGACATGAGTATCTGCACTGGGGGCATATCTGGCATTGTCGGGGCATGTGTATCTGCACTGGGGGCATATCTGGCACTGTGGGGGCATGTGTATCTGCACTGGGGGCATATCTGGCACTGTGGGGACATGTGTATCTACACTGGGGGCATATCTGGCACTGTGGGGGTATGTGTATCTGCACTGGGGGCATAGCTGGCACTGTGGGGACATGTGTATCTGCACTGGGGGCATAGCTGGCACTGTGGGGACATGTGTATCTACACTGGGGGCATATCTGGCACTGTGGGGGCATATGTATCTGCACTGGGGGCATATCTGGCACTGTGGGGACCTGTGTATCTGCACTGGGGGCATAGCTGGCACTGTGGGGACATGTGTATCTGCACTGGGGGCATATCTGGCACTGTGGGGACATGTGTATCTGCACTGGGGGCATATCTGGCACTGTGGGGACATGTGTATCTGCACTGGGGACATATCTGGCACTGTGCAGACATGTATATCTGCACTGGGGGCATATCTTGCCCTGTGGGGACATGAGTATCTGCACTGGGGGCATATCTGGCATTGTCGGGGCATGTGTATCTGCACTGGGGGCATATCTGGCACTGTGGGGGCATGTGTATCTGCACTGGGGGCATATCTGGCACTGTGGGGACATGTGGATCTACACTGGGGGCATATCTGGCACTGTAAGGGTAGGTGTATCTGCACTGGGGGCATAGCTGGCACTGTGGGGACATGTGTATCTGCACTGGGGGCATAGCTGGCACTGTGGGGACATGTGTATCTACACTGGGGGCATATCTGGCACTGTGGGGGCATATGTATCTGCACTGGGGGCATATCTGGCACTGTGGGGACATGTGTATCTGCACTGGGGGCATAGCTGGCACTGTTAGGACATGTGTATCTGCACTGGGGGCATATCTGGCACTGTGGGGACATGTGTATCTGCACTGGGGGCATATCTAGCACTGTGGGGGTATGTGTATCTGCACTGGGGGCATAATTGGCACTGTGGGGGCATATATATCTGCACTGGGGGCATATCTGGCACTGTCGGGACATGTGTATCTGCACTGGGGACATAGCTGGCACTGTGGGGACATGTGTATCTGCACTGGGGGCATATCTGGCACTGTGGGGACATGTGTATCTGCACTGGGGGCATATCTGGCACTGTGGGGACATGTGTATCTGCACTGGGGGCATATCTGGCACTGTGGGGACATGTGTATCTGCACTGGGGGCATATCTGGCACTGTGGGGACGTGTATCTGCACTGGGGGCATATCTGGCACTGTGGGGACATGTGGATCTGCACTGGGGACATATCTGGCACTGTGGGGACATGTGTATCTGCACTGGGGGCATATCTGGCACTGTGGGGACATGTGTATCTGCACTGGGGGCATATCTGGCACTGTGGGTACATGTGTATCTACACTGGGGGCATATCTGGCACTGTGGGTACATGTGTATCTACACTGGGAGCATAGCTGGCACTGTGTGGACATGTGTATCTGCACTTTGGGCATATCTGGCACTGTGGGACATGTGTATCTGCACTGGGGGCATATCTGGCACTGTGGGGACATGTGTATCTGCACTGGGGACATATCTGGCACTGTGGGGACACGTGTATCTACACTGGGGGCATAGCTGGCACTGTGGGGACATGTGTATCTTCACTGGGGGCATATCTGGCACTGTGGGGACATGTGTATCTGCACTGGGGGCATATCTGGCACTGTGGGGACGTCTATCTGCACTGGGGGCATATCTGGCACTGTGGGGACATGTGTATCTGCACTGGGGACATATCTGGCACTGTGCAGACATGTATATCTGCACTGGGGGCATATCTGGCCCTGTGGGGACATGAGTATCTGCACTGGGGGCATATCTGGCATTGTCGGGGCATGTGTATCTGCACTGGGGGCATATCTGGCACTGTGGGGGCATGTGTATCTGCACTGGGGGCATATCTGGCACTGTGGGGACATGTGTATCTACACTGGGGGCATATCTGGCACTGTGGGGACATGTGTATCTGCACTGGGGACATAGCTGGCACTGTGGGGACATGTGTATCTGCACTGGGGGCATATCTGGCACTGTGGGGACATGTGTATCTGCACTGGGGGCATATCTGGCACTGTGGGGACATGTGTATCTGCACTGGGGGCATATCTGGCACTGTGGGGACGTGTATCTGCACTGGGGGCATATCTGGCACTGTGGGGACATGTGTATCTGCACTGGGGACATATCTGGCACTGTGGGGACATGTGTATCTGCACTGGGGGCATATCTGGCACTGTGGGGACATGTGTATCTGCACTGGGGGCATATCTGGCACTGTGGGGACATGTGTATCTACACTGGGGGCATATCTGGCACTGTGGGAACATGTGTATCTACACTGGGAGCATAGCTGGCACTGTGGGGACATGTGTATCTGCACTGGGGGCATATCTGGCACTGTGGGACATGTGTATCTACACTGGGGGCATATCTGGCACTGTGGGGACATGTGTATCTGCACTGGGGACATATCTGGTACTGTGGGGACATGTGTATCTACACTGGGGGCATAGCTGGCACTGTGGGGACATGTGTATCTTCACTGGGGGCATATCTGGCACTGTGGGGACATGTGTATCTGCACTGGGGGCATATCTGGCACTGTGGGGACATATGTATCTGCACTGGGGGCATATCTGGCACTGTGGGGACATGTGTATCTGCACTGGGGGCATATCTGGCACTGTGGGGGTATGTGTGTCTGCACTGGGGGCATATATGGCACTGTCGGGACATATGTGTCTGCACTGGGGGCATATCTGGCACTGTGGGGACATGTGTATCTGCACTTGGGGCATATCTGGCCCTGTGGGGACATATGTATCTACACTGGGGGCATATCTGGCACTGTGGTGACATGTGTATCTACAATGGGGGCATAGTTGGCACTGTGGGGACATGTGTATCTACACTGGGGGCATAGTTGGCACTGTGGGGACATGTGTATCTACACTGGGGGCATAGCTGGCACTGTGGGGACATGTGTATCTACACTGGGGGCATATCTGGCACTGTCGGGACATATGTATCTGCACTGGGGGCATATCTGGCACTCTGGGGACATGTGTACCTGCACTGGGGGCATATATGGCACTGTGGGGACATGTGTATCTACACTGGGGGCATATCTGGCACTGTGGGTACATGTGTATCTACACTGGGAGCATAGCTGGCACTGTGGGGACATGTGTATCTGCACTGGGGGCATATCTGGCACTGTGGGGACATGTGTATCTGCACTGGGGGCATATCTGGCACTGTGGGGACATGTGTATCTGCACTGGGGGCATATGTGGCACTGTGGGGACATGTGTTCCTGGCACTGGGGACATAGCTGGCACTGTGGGGGTATGTGTATCTGCACTGGGGGCATATCTGGCACTGTGGGGACATGTGTATCTGCACTGGGGGCATATCTGGCACTGTGGGGACATGTGTATCTACACTGGGGGCATATCTGGCACTGTGGGGACATGTGTATCTGCACTGGGGACATAGCTGGCACTGTGGGGACATGTGTATCTGCACTGGGGGCATATCTGGCACTGTGGGGACATGTGTATCTGCACTGGGGGCATATCTGGCACTGTGGGGACATGTGTATCTGCACTGGGGGCATATCTGGCACTGTGGGGACGTGTATCTGCACTGGGGGCATATCTGGCACTGTGGGGACATGTGTATCTGCACTGGGGACATATCTGGCACTGTGGGGACATGTGTATCTGCACTGGGGGCATATCTGGCACTGTGGGGACATGTGTATCTGCACTGGGGGCATATCTGGCACTGTGGGGACATGTGTATCTACACTGGGGGCATATCTGGCACTGTGGGAACATGTGTATCTACACTGGGAGCATAGCTGGCACTGTGGGGACATGTGTATCTGCACTGGGGGCATATCTGGCACTGTGGGACATGTGTATCTACACTGGGGGCATATCTGGCACTGTGGGGACATGTGTATCTGCACTGGGGACATATCTGGTACTGTGGGGACATGTGTATCTACACTGGGGGCATAGCTGGCACTGTGGGGACATGTGTATCTTCACTGGGGGCATATCTGGCACTGTGGGGACATGTGTATCTGCACTGGGGGCATATCTGGCACTGTGGGGACATATGTATCTGCACTGGGGGCATATCTGGCACTGTGGGGACATGTGTATCTGCACTGGGGGCATATCTGGCACTGTGGGGGTATGTGTGTCTGCACTGGGGGCATATATGGCACTGTCGGGACATATGTGTCTGCACTGGGGGCATATCTGGCACTGTGGGGACATGTGTATCTGCACTTGGGGCATATCTGGCCCTGTGGGGACATATGTATCTACACTGGGGGCATATCTGGCACTGTGGTGACATGTGTATCTACAATGGGGGCATAGTTGGCACTGTGGGGACATGTGTATCTACACTGGGGGCATAGTTGGCACTGTGGGGACATGTGTATCTACACTGGGGGCATAGCTGGCACTGTGGGGACATGTGTATCTACACTGGGGGCATATCTGGCACTGTCGGGACATATGTATCTGCACTGGGGGCATATCTGGCACTGTGGGGACATGTGTATCTGCACTGGGGGCATATCTGGCACTGTGGGGACATATGTATCTACACTGGGGGCATATCTGGCACTGTGGGGGCATGTGTATCTACAATGGGGGCATATCTGGCACTCTGGGGACATGTGTACCTGCACTGGGGGCATATCTGGCACTGTGGGGACATGTGTATCTACACTGGGGGCATATCTGGCACTGTGGGTACATGTGTATCTACACTGGGAGCATAGCTGGCACTGTGGGGACATGTGTATCTGCACTGGGGGCATATCTGGCACTGTGGGGACATGTGTATCTGCACTGGGGGCATATCTGGCACTGTGGGGACATGTGTATCTGCACTGGGGGCATATGTGGCACTGTGGGGACATGTGTTCCTGGCACTGGGGACATAGCTGGCACTGTGGGGGTATGTGTATCTGCACTGGGGGCATATCTGGCACTGTGGGGACATGTGTATCTGCACTGGGGGCATATCTGGCACTGTGGGGACGTGTATCTGCACTGGGGGCATATCTGGCACTGTGGGACATGTGTATCTGCACTGGGGACATATCTTGCACTGTGGGGACATGTGTATATGCACTGGGGGCATATCTGGCACTCTGGGGACATGTGTATCTGCACTGGGGGCATATCTGGCACTGTGGGGACATGTGTATCTACACAGGGGGCATATCTGGCACTGTGGGTACATGTGTATCTACACTGGGAGCATAGCTGGCACTGTGGGGACATGTGTATCTGCACTGGGGGCATATCTGGCACTGTGGGGGTATGTGTATCTGCACTGGGGGCATATATGGCACTGTGAGGACATTTGTATCTACACTGGGGGCATATCTGGCACTGTCGGGACATATGTATCTGCACTGGGGGCATATATGGCACTGTGGGGACATGTGTATCTGCACTGGGGGCATATCTGGCACTGTGGGGACATATGTATCTACACTGGGGGCATATCTGGCACTGTGGTGACATGTGTATCTACAATGGGGGCATAGTTGGCACTGTGGGGACATGTGTATCTACACTGGGGGCATAGCTGGCACTGTGGGGACATGTGTATCTGCACTGGGGGGACATGTGTATCTTCACTGGGGGCATATCTGGCATTGTGGGGACATGTGTATCTGCACTGGGGGCATATCTGGCACTGTGGGGACATGTGTATCTGCACTGGGGGCATATGTGGCACTGTGGGGACATGTGTTCCTGGCACTGGGGACATAGCTGGCACTGTGGGGGTATGTGTATCTGCACTGGGGGCATATCTGGCACTGTGGGGACATGTGTATCTGCACTGGGGGCATATCTGGCACTGTGGGGACGTGTATCTGCACTGGGGGCATATCTGGCACTGTGGGGACATGTGTATCTGCACTGGGGACATATCTGGCACTGTGGGGACATGTGTATCTGCACTGGGGGCATATCTGGCACTCTGGGGACATGTGTATCTGCACTGGGGGCATATCTGGCACTGTGGGGACATGTGTATCTACACTGGGGGCATATCTGGCACTGTCGGGACATATGTATCTGCACTGGGGGCATATCTGGCACTGTGGGGACATGTGTATCTGCACTGGGGGCATATCTGGCACTGTGGGGACATATGTATCTACACTGGGGGCATATCTGGCACTGTGGGGGCATGTGTATCTACAATGGGGGCATATCTGGCACTCTGGGGACATGTGTACCTGCACTGGGGGCATATCTGGCACGGTGGGGACATGTGTATCTACACTGGGGGCATATCTGGCACTGTGGGTACATGTGTATCTACACTGGGAGCATAGCTGGCACTGTGGGGACATGTGTATCTGCACTGGGGGCATATCTGGCACTGTGGGGACATGTGTATCTGCACTGGGGGCATATCTGGCACTGTGGGGACATGTGTATCTGCACTGGGGGCATATGTGGCACTGTGGGGACATGTGTTCCTGGCACTGGGGACATAGCTGGCACTGTGGGGGTATGTGTATCTGCACTGGGGGCATATCTGGCACTGTGGGGACATGTGTATCTGCACTGGGGGCATATCTGGCACTGTGGGGACGTGTATCTGCACTGGGGGCATATCTGGCACTGTGGGACATGTGTATCTGCACTGGGGACATATCTGGCACTGTGGGGACATGTGTATATGCACTGGGGGCATATCTGGCACTGTGGGGACATGTGTATCTGCACTGGGGGCATATCTGGCACTGTGGGGACGTGTATCTGCACTGGGGGCATATCTGGCACTGTGGGGACATGTGGATCTGCACTGGGGACATATCTGGCACTGTGGGGACATGTGTATCTGCACTGGGGGCATATCTGGCACTGTGGGGACATGTGTATCTGCACTGGGGGCATATCTGGCACTGTGGGTACATGTGTATCTACACTGGGGGCATATCTGGCACTGTGGGTACATGTGTATCTACACTGGGAGCATAGCTGGCACTGTGTGGACATGTGTATCTGCACTTTGGGCATATCTGGCACTGTGGGACATGTGTATCTGCACTGGGGGCATATCTGGCACTGTGGGGACATGTGTATCTGCACTGGGGACATATCTGGCACTGTGGGGACACGTGTATCTACACTGGGGGCATAGCTGGCACTGTGGGGACATGTGTATCTTCACTGGGGGCATATCTGGCACTGTGGGGACATGTGTATCTGCACTGGGGGCATATCTGGCACTGTGGGGACGTCTATCTGCACTGGGGGCATATCTGGCACTGTGGGGACATGTGTATCTGCACTGGGGACATATCTGGCACTGTGCAGACATGTATATCTGCACTGGGGGCATATCTGGCCCTGTGGGGACATGAGTATCTGCACTGGGGGCATATCTGGCATTGTCGGGGCATGTGTATCTGCACTGGGGGCATATCTGGCACTGTGGGGGCATGTGTATCTGCACTGGGGGCATATCTGGCACTGTGGGGACATGTGTATCTACACTGGGGGCATATCTGGCACTGTGGGGACATGTGTATCTGCACTGGGGACATAGCTGGCACTGTGGGGACATGTGTATCTGCACTGGGGGCATATCTGGCACTGTGGGGACATGTGTATCTGCACTGGGGGCATATCTGGCACTGTGGGGACATGTGTATCTGCACTGGGGGCATATCTGGCACTGTGGGGACGTGTATCTGCACTGGGGGCATATCTGGCACTGTGGGGACATGTGTATCTGCACTGGGGACATATCTGGCACTGTGGGGACATGTGTATCTGCACTGGGGGCATATCTGGCACTGTGGGGACATGTGTATCTGCACTGGGGGCATATCTGGCACTGTGGGGACATGTGTATCTACACTGGGGGCATATCTGGCACTGTGGGAACATGTGTATCTACACTGGGAGCATAGCTGGCACTGTGGGGACATGTGTATCTGCACTGGGGGCATATCTGGCACTGTGGGACATGTGTATCTACACTGGGGGCATATCTGGCACTGTGGGGACATGTGTATCTGCACTGGGGACATATCTGGTACTGTGGGGACATGTGTATCTACACTGGGGGCATAGCTGGCACTGTGGGGACATGTGTATCTTCACTGGGGGCATATCTGGCACTGTGGGGACATGTGTATCTGCACTGGGGGCATATCTGGCACTGTGGGGACATATGTATCTGCACTGGGGGCATATCTGGCACTGTGGGGACATGTGTATCTGCACTGGGGGCATATCTGGCACTGTGGGGGTATGTGTGTCTGCACTGGGGGCATATATGGCACTGTCGGGACATATGTGTCTGCACTGGGGGCATATCTGGCACTGTGGGGACATGTGTATCTGCACTTGGGGCATATCTGGCCCTGTGGGGACATATGTATCTACACTGGGGGCATATCTGGCACTGTGGTGACATGTGTATCTACAATGGGGGCATAGTTGGCACTGTGGGGACATGTGTATCTACACTGGGGGCATAGTTGGCACTGTGGGGACATGTGTATCTACACTGGGGGCATAGCTGGCACTGTGGGGACATGTGTATCTACACTGGGGGCATATCTGGCACTGTCGGGACATATGTATCTGCACTGGGGGCATATCTGGCACTGTGGGGACATGTGTATCTGCACTGGGGGCATATCTGGCACTGTGGGGACATATGTATCTACACTGGGGGCATATCTGGCACTGTGGGGGCATGTGTATCTACAATGGGGGCATATCTGGCACTCTGGGGACATGTGTACCTGCACTGGGGGCATATCTGGCACTGTGGGGACATGTGTATCTACACTGGGGGCATATCTGGCACTGTGGGTACATGTGTATCTACACTGGGAGCATAGCTGGCACTGTGGGGACATGTGTATCTGCACTGGGGGCATATCTGGCACTGTGGGGACATGTGTATCTGCACTGGGGGCATATCTGGCACTGTGGGGACATGTGTATCTGCACTGGGGGCATATGTGGCACTGTGGGGACATGTGTTCCTGGCACTGGGGACATAGCTGGCACTGTGGGGGTATGTGTATCTGCACTGGGGGCATATCTGGCACTGTGGGGACATGTGTATCTGCACTGGGGGCATATCTGGCACTGTGGGGACGTGTATCTGCACTGGGGGCATATCTGGCACTGTGGGACATGTGTATCTGCACTGGGGACATATCTGGCACTGTGGGGACATGTGTATATGCACTGGGGGCATATCTGGCACTCTGGGGACATGTGTATCTGCACTGGGGGCATATCTGGCACTGTGGGGACATGTGTATCTACACAGGGGGCATATCTGGCACTGTGGGTACATGTGTATCTACACTGGGAGCATAGCTGGCACTGTGGGGACATGTGTATCTGCACTGGGGGCATATCTGGCACTGTGGGGGTATGTGTATCTGCACTGGGGGCATATATGGCACTGTGAGGACATGTGTATCTACACTGGGGGCATATCTGGCACTGTCGGGACATATGTATCTGCACTGGGGGCATATCTGGCACTGTGGGGACATGTGTATCTGCACTGGGGGCATATCTGGCACTGTGGGGACATATGTATCTACACTGGGGGCATATCTGGCACTGTGGTGACATGTGTATCTACAATGGGGGCATAGTTGGCACTGTGGGGACATGTGTATCTACACTGGGGGCATAGCTGGCACTGTGGGGACATGTGTATCTGCACTGGGGGGACATGTGTATCTTCACTGGGGGCATATCTGGCATTGTGGGGACATGTGTATCTGCACTGGGGGCATATCTGGCACTGTGGGGACATGTGTATCTGCACTGGGGGCATATGTGGCACTGTGGGGACATGTGTTCCTGGCACTGGGGACATAGCTGGCACTGTGGGGGTATGTGTATCTGCACTGGGGGCATATCTGGCACTGTGGGGACATGTGTATCTGCACTGGGGGCATATCTGGCACTGTGGGGACGTGTATCTGCACTGGGGGCATATCTGGCACTGTGGGGACATGTGTATCTGCACTGGGGACATATCTGGCACTGTGGGGACATGTGTATCTGCACTGGGGGCATATCTGGCACTCTGGGGACATGTGTATCTGCACTGGGGGCATATCTGGCACTGTGGGGACATGTGTATCTACACTGGGGGCATATCTGGCACTGTCGGGACATATGTATCTGCACTGGGGGCATATCTGGCACTGTGGGGACATGTGTATCTGCACTGGGGGCATATCTGGCACTGTGGGGACATATGTATCTACACTGGGGGCATATCTGGCACTGTGGGGGCATGTGTATCTACAATGGGGGCATATCTGGCACTCTGGGGACATGTGTACCTGCACTGGGGGCATATCTGGCACTGTGGGGACATGTGTATCTACACTGGGGGCATATCTGGCACTGTGGGTACATGTGTATCTACACTGGGAGCATAGCTGGCACTGTGGGGACATGTGTATCTGCACTGGGGGCATATCTGGCACTGTGGGGACATGTGTATCTGCACTGGGGGCATATCTGGCACTGTGGGGACATGTGTATCTGCACTGGGGGCATATGTGGCACTGTGGGGACATGTGTTCCTGGCACTGGGGACATAGCTGGCACTGTGGGGGTATGTGTATCTGCACTGGGGGCATATCTGGCACTGTGGGGACATGTGTATCTGCACTGGGGGCATATCTGGCACTGTGGGGACGTGTATCTGCACTGGGGGCATATCTGGCACTGTGGGACATGTGTATCTGCACTGGGGACATATCTGGCACTGTGGGGACATGTGTATATGCACTGGGGGCATATCTGGCACTCTGGGGACATGTGTATCTGCACTGGGGGCATATCTGGCACTGTGGGGACATGTGTATCTACACAGGGGGCATATCTGGCACTGTGGGTACATGTGTATCTACACTGGGAGCATAGCTGGCACTGTGGGGACATGTGTATCTGCACTGGGGGCATATCTGGCACTGTGGGGGTATGTGTATCTGCACTGGGGGCATATATGGCACTGTGAGGACATGTGTATCTACACTGGGGGCATATCTGGCACTGTCGGGACATATGTATCTGCACTGGGGGCATATCTGGCACTGTGGGGACATGTGTATCTGCACTGGGGGCATATCTGGCACTGTGGGGACATATGTATCTACACTGGGGGCATATCTGGCACTGTGGTGACATGTGTATCTACAATGGGGGCATAGTTGGCACTGTGGGGACATGTGTATCTACACTGGGGGCATAGCTGGCACTGTGGGGACATGTGTATCTGCACTGGGGGGACATGTGTATCTTCACTGGGGGCATATCTGGCATTGTGGGGACATGTGTATCTGCACTGGGGGCATATCTGGCACTGTGGGGACATGTGTATCTGCACTGGGGGCATATGTGGCACTGTGGGGACATGTGTTCCTGGCACTGGGGACATAGCTGGCACTGTGGGGGTATGTGTATCTGCACTGGGGGCATATCTGGCACTGTGGGGACATGTGTATCTGCACTGGGGGCATATCTGGCACTGTGGGGACGTGTATCTGCACTGGGGGCATATCTGGCACTGTGGGGACATGTGTATCTGCACTGGGGGCATATCTAGCACTGTGGGGACATGTGTATCTGCACTGGGGGCATATCTGGCACTGTGGGGACATGTGTTCCTGGCACTGGAGGCATATCTAGCATTGTGGGGGCATGTGTATCTGGCATGGGGGACATATCTGGCACTGTGGGGGCATGTGTATCTGCACTGGGGGCATATTTGGCACTGTGGGGACATGTGTATCTGCACTGGGGGCATATCTGGCACTGTGGGGACATGTGTATCTGCACTGGGGGCATATCTAGCACTGTGGGGACATGTGTTCCTGGCACTGGAGGCATATCTGGCACTGTGGGGACATGTGTATCTACACTGGGGGCATATCTGGCACTGTGGGGGCATGTGTATCTACACTGGGGGCATATCTGGCACGGTGGGGACATGTGTATCTGCACTGGGGGCATATCTGGCACTGTGGGGACATGTGTTCCTGGCACTGTGGACATAGCTGACACTGTGGGGACATGTGTATCTGGCACTGGGGACATATCTGGCACTGTGGGGGCATGTGTATCTACACTGGGGGCATTTCTGGCACTGTGGGGACATGTGTTCCTGGCACTGGAGGCATATCTGGCACTGTGGGGGCATGTGTATATGGCACCGGGGACATATCTGGCACTGTGGGGGCATGTGTATCTACACTGGGGGCATATCTGGCACTGTGGGGACATGTGTATCTGCACTGGGGGCATATCTGGCACTGTGGGGACATGTGTATCTGCACTGGGGGCATATGTGGCACTGTGGGGACATGTGTTCCTGGCACTGGGGACATAGCTGGCACTGTGGGGGTATGTGTATCTGCACTGGGGGCATATCTGGCACTGTGGGGACATGTGTATCTGCACTGGGGGCATATCTGGCACTGTGGGGACGTGTATCTGCACTGGGGGCATATCTGGCACTGTGGGACATGTGTATCTGCACTGGGGACATATCTGGCACTGTGGGGACATGTGTATATGCACTGGGGGCATATCTGGCACTCTGGGGACATGTGTATCTGCACTGGGGGCATATCTGGCACTGTGGGGACATGTGTATCTACACAGGGGGCATATCTGGCACTGTGGGTACATGTGTATCTACACTGGGAGCATAGCTGGCACTGTGGGGACATGTGTATCTGCACTGGGGGCATATCTGGCACTGTGGGGGTATGTGTATCTGCACTGGGGGCATATATGGCACTGTGAGGACATGTGTATCTACACTGGGGGCATATCTGGCACTGTCGGGACATATGTATCTGCACTGGGGGCATATCTGGCACTGTGGGGACATGTGTATCTGCACTGGGGGCATATCTGGCACTGTGGGGACATATGTATCTACACTGGGGGCATATCTGGCACTGTGGTGACATGTGTATCTACAATGGGGGCATAGTTGGCACTGTGGGGACATGTGTATCTACACTGGGGGCATAGCTGGCACTGTGGGGACATGTGTATCTGCACTGGGGGGACATGTGTATCTTCACTGGGGGCATATCTGGCATTGTGGGGACATGTGTATCTGCACTGGGGGCATATCTGGCACTGTGGGGACATGTGTATCTGCACTGGGGGCATATGTGGCACTGTGGGGACATGTGTTCCTGGCACTGGGGACATAGCTGGCACTGTGGGGGTATGTGTATCTGCACTGGGGGCATATCTGGCACTGTGGGGACATGTGTATCTGCACTGGGGGCATATCTGGCACTGTGGGGACGTGTATCTGCACTGGGGGCATATCTGGCACTGTGGGGACATGTGTATCTGCACTGGGGACATATCTGGCACTGTGGGGACATGTGTATCTGCACTGGGGGCATATCTGGCACTCTGGGGACATGTGTATCTGCACTGGGGGCATATCTGGCACTGTGGGGACATGTGTATCTACACTGGGGGCATATCTGGCACTGTCGGGACATATGTATCTGCACTGGGGGCATATCTGGCACTGTGGGGACATGTGTATCTGCACTGGGGGCATATCTGGCACTGTGGGGACATATGTATCTACACTGGGGGCATATCTGGCACTGTGGGGGCATGTGTATCTACAATGGGGGCATATCTGGCACTCTGGGGACATGTGTACCTGCACTGGGGGCATATCTGGCACTGTGGGGACATGTGTATCTACACTGGGGGCATATCTGGCACTGTGGGTACATGTGTATCTACACTGGGAGCATAGCTGGCACTGTGGGGACATGTGTATCTGCACTGGGGGCATATCTGGCACTGTGGGGACATGTGTATCTGCACTGGGGGCATATCTGGCACTGTGGGGACATGTGTATCTGCACTGGGGGCATATGTGGCACTGTGGGGACATGTGTTCCTGGCACTGGGGACATAGCTGGCACTGTGGGGGTATGTGTATCTGCACTGGGGGCATATCTGGCACTGTGGGGACATGTGTATCTGCACTGGGGGCATATCTGGCACTGTGGGGACGTGTATCTGCACTGGGGGCATATCTGGCACTGTGGGACATGTGTATCTGCACTGGGGACATATCTGGCACTGTGGGGACATGTGTATATGCACTGGGGGCATATCTGGCACTCTGGGGACATGTGTATCTGCACTGGGGGCATATCTGGCACTGTGGGGACATGTGTATCTACACAGGGGGCATATCTGGCACTGTGGGTACATGTGTATCTACACTGGGAGCATAGCTGGCACTGTGGGGACATGTGTATCTGCACTGGGGGCATATCTGGCACTGTGGGGGTATGTGTATCTGCACTGGGGGCATATATGGCACTGTGAGGACATGTGTATCTACACTGGGGGCATATCTGGCACTGTCGGGACATATGTATCTGCACTGGGGGCATATCTGGCACTGTGGGGACATGTGTATCTGCACTGGGGGCATATCTGGCACTGTGGGGACATATGTATCTACACTGGGGGCATATCTGGCACTGTGGTGACATGTGTATCTACAATGGGGGCATAGTTGGCACTGTGGGGACATGTGTATCTACACTGGGGGCATAGCTGGCACTGTGGGGACATGTGTATCTGCACTGGGGGGACATGTGTATCTTCACTGGGGGCATATCTGGCATTGTGGGGACATGTGTATCTGCACTGGGGGCATATCTGGCACTGTGGGGACATGTGTATCTGCACTGGGGGCATATGTGGCACTGTGGGGACATGTGTTCCTGGCACTGGGGACATAGCTGGCACTGTGGGGGTATGTGTATCTGCACTGGGGGCATATCTGGCACTGTGGGGACATGTGTATCTGCACTGGGGGCATATCTGGCACTGTGGGGACGTGTATCTGCACTGGGGGCATATCTGGCACTGTGGGGACATGTGTATCTGCACTGGGGGCATATCTAGCACTGTGGGGACATGTGTATCTGCACTGGGGGCATATCTGGCACTGTGGGGACATGTGTTCCTGGCACTGGAGGCATATCTAGCATTGTGGGGGCATGTGTATCTGGCATGGGGGACATATCTGGCACTGTGGGGGCATGTGTATCTGCACTGGGGGCATATTTGGCACTGTGGGGACATGTGTATCTGCACTGGGGGCATATCTGGCACTGTGGGGACATGTGTATCTGCACTGGGGGCATATCTAGCACTGTGGGGACATGTGTTCCTGGCACTGGAGGCATATCTGGCACTGTGGGGACATGTGTATCTACACTGGGGGCATATCTGGCACTGTGGGGGCATGTGTATCTACACTGGGGGCATATCTGGCACGGTGGGGACATGTGTATCTGCACTGGGGGCATATCTGGCACTGTGGGGACATGTGTTCCTGGCACTGTGGACATAGCTGACACTGTGGGGACATGTGTATCTGGCACTGGGGACATATCTGGCACTGTGGGGGCATGTGTATCTACACTGGGGGCATTTCTGGCACTGTGGGGACATGTGTTCCTGGCACTGGAGGCATATCTGGCACTGTGGGGGCATGTGTATATGGCACCGGGGACATATCTGGCACTGTGGGGGCATGTGTATCTACACTGGGGGCATATCTGGCACTGTGGGGACATGTGTATCTGCACTGGGGGCATATCTGGCACTGTGGGGACATATGTATCTGCACTGGGGGCATATCTGGCACTGTGAAGACATGTGTATCTGCACTGGGGGCATATCTAGCACTGTTGGGACATGTGTATCTGCACTGGGGGCATATCTGGCACTGTGGGGACATGTGTATCTGCACTCGGGGCATATCTGGCACTGTCGGGACATATGTATCTGCACTGGGGGCATATCTGGCACTGTGGGGACATGTGTATCTGCACTGGGGGCATATCTGGCACTGTGGGGACATATGTATCTACGCTGGGGGCATATCTGGCACTGTGGTGACATGTGTATCTACAATGGGGGCATAGTTGGCACTGTGGGGACATGTGTATCTACACTGGGGGCATAGCTGGCACTGTGGGGACATGTGTATCTGCACTGGGGGGACATGTGTATCTTCACTGGGGGCATATCTGGCATTGTGGGGACATGTGTATCTGCACTGGGGGCATATCTGGCACTGTGGGGACATGTGTATCTGCACTGGGGGCATATGTGGCACTGTGGGGACATGTGTTCCTGGCACTGGGGACATAGCTGGCACTGTGGGGGTATGTGTATCTGCACTGGGGGCATATCTGGCACTGTGGGGACATGTGTATCTGCACTGGGGGCATATCTGGCACTGTGGGGACGTGTATCTGCACTGGGGGCATATCTGGCACTGTGGGGACATGTGTATCTGCACTGGGGACATATCTGGCACTGTGGGGACATGTGTATCTGCACTGGGGGCATATCTGGCACTCTGGGGACATGTGTATCTGCACTGGGGGCATATCTGGCACTGTGGGGACATGTGTATCTACACTGGGGGCATATCTGGCACTGTGGGTACATGTGTATCTACACTGGGAGCATAGCTGGCACTGTGGGGACATGTGTATCTGCACTGGGGGCATATCTGGCACTGTGGGGACATGTGTATCTGCACTGGGGACATATCTGGCACTGTGGGGACATGTGTATCTACACTGGGGTCATAGCTGGCACTGTGGGGACATGTGTATCTTCACTGGGGGCATATCTGGCACTGTGGGGACATGTGTATCGGCACTGGGGGCATATCTGGCACTGTGGGGACATGTGTATCTGCACTGGGGGCATATCTGGCACTGTGGGGACATGTGTATCTTCACTGGGGGCATATCTGGCACTGTGGGGGTATGTGTATCTGCACTGGGGGCATATATGGCACTGTGGGGACATGTGTATCTACACTGGGGGCATATCTGGCACTGTCGGGACATATGTATCTGCACTGGGGGCATATCTGGCACTGTGGGGACATGTGTATCTGCACTGGGGGCATATCTGGCACTGTGGGGACATATGTATCTACACTGGGGGCATATCTGGCACTGTGGTGACATGTGTATCTACAATGGGGGCATAGTTGGCACTGTGGGGACATGTGTATCTACACTGGGGGCATAGCTGGCACTGTGGGTACATGTGTATCTGCACTGGGGGGACATGTGTATCTGCACTGGGGGCATTTCTGGCACTGTGGGGACATGTGTATCTGCACTGGGGGCATATCTGGCACTGTGGGGACATGTGTATCTGCACTGGGGGCATATGTGGCACTGTGGGGACATGTGTTCCTGGCACTGGGGACATAGCTGGCACTGTTGGGGTATGTGTATCTGCACTGGGGGCATATCTGGCACTGTGGGGTCATGTGTATCTGCACTGGGGGCATATCTGGCACTGTGGGGACATGTGTATCTGCACTGGGGGCATATGTGGCACTGTGGGGACATGTGTTCCTGGCACTGGGGACATAGCTGGCACTGTGGGGGTATGTGTATCTGCACTGGGGGCATATCTGGCACTGTGGGGACATGTGTATCTGCACTGGGGGCATATCTGGCACTGTGGGGACGTGTATCTGCACTGGGGGCATATCTGGCACTGTGGGGACATGTGTATCTGCACTGGGGACATATCTGGCACTGTGGGGACATGTGTATCTGCACTGGGGGCATATCTGGCACTGTGGGGACGTGTATCTGCACTGGGGGCATATCTGGCACTGTGGGGACATGTGTATCTGCACTGGGGACATATCTGGCACTGTGGGGACATGTGTATCTGCACTGGGGGCATATCTGGCACTCTGGGGACATGTGTATCTGCACTGGGGGCATATCTGGCACTGTGGGGACATGTGTATCTACACTGGGGGCATATCTGGCACTGTGGGGACATGTGTTCCTGGCACTGGGGACATAGCTGGCACTGTGGGGGTATGTGTATCTGCACTGGGGGCATATCTGGCACTGTGGGGACATGTGTATCTGCACTGGGGGCATATCTGGCACTGTGGGGACGTGTATCTGCACTGGGGGCATATCTGGCACTGTGGGGACATGTGTATCTGCACTGGGGACATATCTGGCACTGTGGGGACATGTGTATCTGCACTGGGGGCATATCTGGCACTCTGGGGACATGTGTATCTGCACTGGGGGCATATCTGGCACTGTGGGGACATGTGTATCTACACTGGGGGCATATCTGGCACTGTGGGTACATGTGTATCTACACTGGGAGCATAGCTGGCACTGTGGGGACATGTGTATCTGCACTGGTGGCATATCTGGCACTGTGGGACATGTGTATCTGCACTGGGGGCATATCTGGCACTGTGGGGACATGTGTATCTGCACTGGGGACATATCTGGCACTGTGGGGACATGTGTATCTACACTGGGGTCATATCTGGCACTGTGGGGACATGTGTATCTTCACTGGGGGCATATCTGGCACTGTGGGGACATGTGTATCGGCACTGGGGGCATATCTGGCACTGTGGGGACATGTGTATCTGCACTGGGGGCATATCTGGCACTGTGGGGACATGTGTATCTTCACTGGGGGCATATCTGGCACTGTGGGGGTATGTGTATCTGCACTGGGGGCATATATGGCACTGTGGGGACATGTGTATCTACACTGGGGGCATATCTGGCACTGTCGGGACATATGTATCTGCACTGGGGGCATATCTGGCACTGTGGGGACATGTGTATCTGCACTGGGGGCATATCTGGCACTGTGGGGACATATGTATCTACACTGGGGGCATATCTGGCACTGTGGTGACATGTGTATCTACAATGGGGGCATAGTTGGCACTGTGGGGACATGTGTATCTACACTGGGGGCATAGCTGGCACTGTGGGTACATGTGTATCTGCACTGGGGGGACATGTGTATCTGCACTGGGGGCATTTCTGGCACTGTGGGGACATGTGTATCTGCACTGGGGGCATATCTGGCACTGTGGGGACATGTGTATCTGCACTGGGGGCATATGTGGCACTGTGGGGACATGTGTTCCTGGCACTGGGGACATAGCTGGCACTGTTGGGGTATGTGTATCTGCACTGGGGGCATATCTGGCACTGTGGGGTCATGTGTATCTGCACTGGGGGCATATCTGGCACTGTGGGGACATGTGTATCTGCACTGGGGGCATATGTGGCACTGTGGGGACATGTGTTCCTGGCACTGGGGACATAGCTGGCACTGTGGGGGTATGTGTATCTGCACTGGGGGCATATCTGGCACTGTGGGGACATGTGTATCTGCACTGGGGGCATATCTGGCACTGTGGGGACGTGTATCTGCACTGGGGGCATATCTGGCACTGTGGGGACATGTGTATCTGCACTGGGGACATATCTGGCACTGTGGGGACATGTGTATCTGCACTGGGGGCATATCTGGCACTCTGGGGACATGTGTATCTGCACTGGGGGCATATCTGGCACTGTGGGGACATGTGTATCTACACTGGGGGCATATCTGGCACTGTGGGTACATGTGTATCTACACTGGGAGCATAGCTGGCACTGTGGGGACATGTGTATCTGCACTGGTGGCATATCTGGCACTGTGGGACATGTGTATCTGCACTGGGGGCATATCTGGCACTGTGGGGACATGTGTATCTGCACTGGGGACATATCTGGCACTGTGGGGACATGTGTATCTACACTGGGGTCATAGCTGGCACTGTGGGGACATGTGTATCTTCACTGGGGGCATATCTGGCACTGTGGGGACATGTGTATCGGCACTGGGGGCATATCTGGCACTGTGGGGACATGTGTATCTGCACTGGGGGCATATCTGGCACTGTGGGGACATGTGTATCTTCACTGGGGGCATATCTGGCACTGTGGGGGTATGTGTATCTGCACTGGGGGCATATATGGCACTGTGGGGACATGTGTATCTACACTGGGGGCATATCTGGCACTGTCGGGCGACATATGTATCTGCACTGGGGGCATATCTGGCACTGTGGGGACATGTGTATCTGCACTGGGGGCATATCTGGCACTGTGGGGACATATGTATCTACACTGGGCATATCTGGCACTGTGGTGACATGTGTATCTACAATGGGGGCATAGTTGGCACTGTGGGGACATGTGTATCTACACTGGGGGCATAGCTGGCACTGTGGGTACATGTGTATCTGCACTGGGGGGACATGTGTATCTGCACTGGGGGCATTTCTGGCACTGTGGGGACATGTGTATCTGCACTGGGGGCATATCTGGCACTGTGGGGACATGTGTATCTGCACTGGGGGCATATGTGGCACTGTGGGGACATGTGTTCCTGGCACTGGGGACATAGCTGGCACTGTTGGAGTATGTGTATCTGCACTGGGGGCATATCTGGCACTGTGGGGTCATGTGTATCTGCACTGGGGGCATATCTGGCACTGTGGGGACATGTGTATCTGCACTGGGGGCATATCTGGCACTGTGGGGACATGTGTTCCTGGCACTGTGGACATAGCTGACACTGTGGGGACATGTGTATCTGGCACTGGGGACATATCTGGCACTGTGGGGGCATGTGTATCTACACTGGGGGCATATCTGGCACTGTGGGGACATGTGTTCCTGGCACTGGAGGCATATCTGGCACTGTGGGGGCATGTGTATCTGGCACCGGGGACATATCTGGCACTGTGGGGGCATGTGTATCTACACTGGGGGCATATCTGGCACTGTGGGGACATGTGTATCTGCACTGGGGGCATATCTGGCACTGTGGGGACATATGTATCTGCACTGGGGGCATATCTGGCACTGTGAAGACATGTGTATCTGCACTGGGGGCATATCTAGCACTGTTGGGACATGTGTATCTGCACTGGGGGCATATCTGGCACTGTCGGGACATATGTATCTGCACTGGGGGCATATCTGGCACTGTGGGGACATGTGTATCTGCACTGGGGGCATATCTGGCACTGTGGGGACACATGTATCTACACTGGGGGCATATCTGGCACTGTGGTGACATGTGTATCTACAATGTGGACATAGCTGACACTGTGGGGGACATGTGTATCTACACTGGGGGCATAGCTGGCACTGTGGGGACATGTGTATCTGCACTGGGGGGACATGTGTATCTTCACTGGGGGCATATCTGGCATTGTGGGGACATGTGTATCTGCACTGGGGGCATATGTGGCACTGTGGGGACATGTGTTCCTGGCACTGGGGACATAGCTGGCACTGTGGGGGTATGTGTATCTGCACTGGGGGCATATCTGGCACTGTGGGGACATGTGTATCTGCACTGGGGGCATATCTGGCACTGTGGGGACGTGTATCTGCACTGGGGGCATATCTGGCACTGTGGGGACATGTGTATCTGCACTGGGGACATATCTGGCACTGTGGGGACATGTGTATCTGCACTGGGGGCATATCTGGCACTCTGGGGACATGTGTATCTGCACTGGGGGCATATCTGGCACTGTGGGGACATGTGTATCTACACTGGGGGCATATCTGGCACTGTGGGTACATGTGTATCTACACTGGGAGCATAGCTGGCACTGTGGGGACATGTGTATCTGCACTGGGGGCATATCTGGCACTGTGGGACATGTGTATCTGCACTGGGGGCATATCTGGCACTGTGGGGACATGTGTATCTGCACTGGGGACATATCTGGCACTGTGGGGACATGTGTATCTACACTGGGGTCATAGCTGGCACTGTGGGGACATGTGTATCTTCACTGGGGGCATATCTGGCACTGTGGGGACATGTGTATCGGCACTGGGGGCATATCTGGCACTGTGGGGACATGTGTATCTGCACTGGGGGCATATCTGGCACTGTGGGGACATGTGTATCTGCACTGGGGGCATATCTGGCACTGTGGGGGTATGTGTATCTGCACTGGGGGCATATATGGCACTGTGGGGACATGTGTATCTACACTGGGGGCATATCTGGCACTGTCGGGACGTATGTATCTGCACTGGGGGCATATCTGGCACTGTGGGGACATGTGTATCTGCACTGGGGGCATATCTGGCACTGTGGGGACATATGTATCTACACTGGGGGCATATCTGGCACTGTGGTGACATGTGTATCTACAATGGGGGCATAGTTGGCACTGTGGGGACATGTGTATCTACACTGGGGGCATAGCTGGCACTGTGGGTACATGTGTATCTGCACTGGGGGGACATGTGTATCTGCACTGGGGGCATTTCTGGCACTGTGGGGACATGTGTATCTGCACTGGGGGCATATCTGGCACTGTGGGGACATGTGTATCTGCACTGGGGGCATATGTGGCACTGTGGGGACATGTGTTCCTGGCACTGGGGACATAGCTGGCACTGTTGGGGTATGTGTATCTGCACTGGGGGCATATCTGGCACTGTGGGGACATGTGTATCTGCACTGGGGGCATATCTGGCACTGTGGGGACATGTGTATCTGCACTGGGGGCATATCTAGCACTGTGGGGACATGTGTATCTGCACTGGGGGCATATCTGGCACTGTGGGGACATGTGTATCTGCACTGGGGGCATATCTGGCACTGTGGGGACATGTGTATCTGCACTGGGGGCATATCTGGCACTGTGGGGACATGTGTTCCTGGCACTGGAGGCATATCTAGCATTGTGGGGGCATGTGTATCTGGCATGGGGGACATATCTGGCACTGTGGGGGCATGTGTATCTGCACTGGGGGCATATTTGGCACTGTGGGGACATGTGTATCTGCACTGGGGGCATATCTGGCACTGTGGGGACATGTGTATCTGCACTGGGGGCATTTCTAGCACTGTGGGGACATGTGTATCTGCACTGGGTGCATATCTGGCACTGTGGGGACATGTGTTCCTGGCACTGGAGGCATATCTGGCACTGTGGGGACATGTGTATCTACACTGGGGGCATGTCTGGCACTGTGGGGGCATGTGTATCTACACTGGGGGCATATCTGGCACGGTGGGGACATGTGTATCTGCACTGGGGGCATATCTGGCACTGTGGGGACATGTGTTCCTGGCACTGTGGACATAGCTGACACTGTGGGGACATGTGTATCTGGCACTGGGGACATATCTGGCACTGTGGGGGCATGTGTATATGCACTGGGGGCATATCTGGCACTGTGGGGGTATGTGTATCTGCACTGGGGCCATATCTGGCACTGTGGGGGCATATATATCTGCACTGGGGGCATATCTGGCACTGTGGGTACATGTGTATCTACACTGGGAGCATAGCTGGCACTGTGGGGACATGTGTATCTGCACTGGGGGCATATATGGCACTGTGGGACATGTGTATCTGCACTGGGGGCATATCTGGCACTGTGGGGACATGTGTATCTGCACTGGGGACATATCTGGCACTGTGGGGACATGTGTATCTACACTGGGGTCATAGCTGGCACTGTGGGGACATGTGTATCTTCACTGGGGGCATATCTGGCACTGTGGGGACATGTGTATCGGCACTGGGGGCATATCTGGCACTGTGGGGACATGTGTATCTGCACTGGGGGCATATCTGGCACTGTGGGGACATGTGTATCTGCACTGGGGGCATATCTGGCACTGTGGGGGTATGTGTATCTGCACTGGGGGCATATATGGCACTGTGGGGACATGTGTATCTACACTGGGGGCATATCTGGCACTGTCGGGACGTATGTATCTGCACTGGGGGCATATCTGGCACTGTGGGGACATGTGTATCTGCACTGGGGGCATATCTGGCACTGTGGGGACATATGTATCTACACTGGGGGCATATCTGGCACTGTGGTGACATGTGTATCTACAATGGGGGCATAGTTGGCACTGTGGGGACATGTGTATCTACACTGGGGGCATAGCTGGCACTGTGGGTACATGTGTATCTGCACTGGGGGGACATGTGTATCTGCACTGGGGGCATTTCTGGCACTGTGGGGACATGTGTATCTGCACTGGGGGCATATCTGGCACTGTGGGGACATGTGTATCTGCACTGGGGGCATATGTGGCACTGTGGGGACATGTGTTCCTGGCACTGGGGACATAGCTGGCACTGTTGGGGTATGTGTATCAGCACTGGGGGCATATCTGGCACTGTGGGGACATGTGTATCTGCACTGGGGGCATATCTGGCACTGTGGGGACATGTGTATCTGCACTGGGGGCATATCTAGCACTGTGGGGACATGTGTATCTGCACTGGGGGCATATCTGGCACTGTGGGGACATGTGTATCTGCACTGGGGGCATATCTGGCACTGTGGGGACATGTGTATCTGCACTGGGGGCATATCTGGCACTGTGGGGACATGTGTTCCTGGCACTGGAGGCATATCTAGCATTGTGGGGGCATGTGTATCTGGCATGGGGGACATATCTGGCACTGTGGGGGCATGTGTATCTGCACTGGGGGCATATTTGGCACTGTGGGGACATGTGTATCTGCACTGGGGGCATATCTGGCACTGTGGGGACATGTGTATCTGCACTGGGGGCATTTCTAGCACTGTGGGGACATGTGTATCTGCACTGGGTGCATTTCTGGCACTGTGGGGACATGTGTTCCTGGCACTGGAGGCATATCTGGCACTGTGGGGACATGTGTATCTACACTGGGGGCATGTCTGGCACTGTGGGGGCATGTGTATCTACACTGGGGGCATATCTGGCACGGTGGGGACATGTGTATCTGCACTGGGGGCATATCTGGCACTGTGGGGACATGTGTTCCTGGCACTGTGGACATAGCTGACACTGTGGGGACATGTGTATCTGGCACTGGGGACATATCTGGCACTGTGGGGGCATGTGTATCTACACTGGGGGCATATCTGGCACTGTGGGGACATGTGTTCCTGGCACTGGAGGCATATCTGGCACTGTGGGGGCATGTGTATCTGGCACCGGGGACATATCTGGCACTGTGGGGGCATGTGTATCTACACTGGGGGCATATCTGGCACTGTGGGGACATGTGTATCTACACTGGGGGCATATCTGGCACTGTGGGGACATATGTATCTGCACTGGGGGCATATCTGGCACTGTGAAGACATGTGTATCTGCACTGGGGGCATATCTAGCACTGTTGGGACATGTGTATCTGCACTGGGGGCATATCTGGCACTGTGGGGACATGTGTATCTGCACTGGGGGCATATCTGGCACTGTGGGGACAAGTGTTCCTGGCACTGGAGGCATATCTGGCACTGTGGGGGCATGTGTATCTGCACTGGGAGGCATATCTGGCACTGTGAGGGCATGTGTATCTGCACTGGGGGCATATCTGGCACTGTAGGAGGCATGTGTATCTGCACTGGGGGCTTATCTAGCACTGTGGGGACATGTGTATCTGCACTGGGGGCATATCTGGCACTGTGGGGACATGTTTATCTGCACTGGGGGCATATCTGGCACTGTGGGGACATGTGTATCTGCACTGGGGGCATATCTGGCACTGTGGGGGCATGTGTATCTTCACTGGGGGCATACCTGGCACTGTGGGGGCATGTGTATCTGCACTGGGGGCATATCTGGCAATGTGGGAGGGACTGTGGAGACATGTATCAGCACTGGGGGCATATCTGGCGCTGTGGGGGCATGTGTAGCAGCACTGGGGGCATATCTGGCACTGTGGGGGCATGTGTAGCAGCACTGGGGGCATATCTGGCAATGTGGGAGGCAGTGTGGGGACATGTATCAGCACTGGGGGCATATCTGGCGCTGTGGGGGCATGTGTAGCAGCACTGGGGGCATATCTGGCACTGTGGGAGGCACTGTGGGGACATGTGTATCTGCACTGGGGGCATATCTGGCACTGTGGGAGGCACTGTGGGGGCATGTGTATCTTCACTGGGGGCATACCTGGCACTGTGGGGGCATGTGTATCTGCACTGGGGGCATATCTGGCAATGTGGGAGGGACTGTGGAGACATGTATCAGCACTGGGGCATATCTGGCGCTGTGGGGGCATGTGTAGCAGCACTGGGGGCATATCTGGCACTGTGGGGGCATGTGTAGCAGCACTGGGGGCATATCTGGCAATGTGGGAGGCAGTGTGGGGACATGTATCAGCACTGGGGGCATATCTGGCGCTGTGGGGGCATGTGTAGCAGCACTGGGGGCATATCTGGCACTGTGGGAGGCACTGTGGGGACATGTGTATCTGCACTGGGGGCATATCTGGCACTGTGGGAGGCACTGTGGGGGCATGTGTATCTGCACTGGGGGCATATCTGGCACTGTGGGGACATATGTATCTGCACTGGGGGCATATCTGGCGCTGTGGGGACATGAGTATCTGCACTGGGGGTATATCTGGCACTGTGGGGACATGTGTATCTGCACTGGAGGCATATCTGGCACTGTGGGGCATGTGTATCTACATTGGCGGCATTTCTGGCACTGTGGGGACATGTGTATCTGCACTGGGGGCATATCTGGCACTGTGGGGACATGTGTATCTGCACTGGGGGCATAGCTGGCACTGTGGGGACATGTGTATCTGCACTGGGGGCATATCTGGCACTGTGGGGACATGTGTATATGCACTGGGGGCATATCTGGCACTGTGGGGGTATGTGTATCTGCACTGGGGCCATATCTGGCACTGTGGGGGCATATATATCTGCACTGGGGGCATATCTGGCACTGTGGGGACATGTGTATCTGCACTGGGGACATAGCTGGCACTGTGGGGACATGTGTATCTGCACTGGGGGCATATCTGGCACTGTGGGGACATGTGTATCTGCACTGGGGACATATCTGGCACTGTGGGGACATGTGTATCTGCACTGGGGGCATATCTGGCACTGTGGGGACATGTGTATCTGCACTGGGGGCATATCTGGCACTGTGGGGACATGTGTATCTACACTGGGGGCATATCTGGCACTGTGGGTACATGTGTATCTACACTGGGAGCATAGCTGGCACTGTGGGGACATGTGTATCTGCACTGGGGGCATATCTGGCACTGTGGGACATGTGTATCTGCACTGGGGGCATATCTGGCACTGTGGGGACATGTGTATCTGCACTGGGGACATATCTGGCAATGTGGGAGGGACTGTGGAGACATGTATCAGCACTGGGGGCATATCTGGCGCTGTGGGGGCATGTGTAGCAGCACTGGGGGCATATCTGGCACTGTGGGGGCATGTGTAGCAGCACTGGGGGCATATCTGGCAATGTGGGAGGGACTGTGGAGACATGTATCTGCACTGGGGGCATATCTGGCATTGTCGGGGCATGTGTATCTGCACTGGGGGCATATCTGGCACTGTGGGGCATGTGTATCTGCACTGGGGGCATATCTGGCACTGTGGGGACATGTGTATCTACACTGGGGGCATATCTGGCACTGTAAGGGTATGTGTATCTGCACTGGGGGCATAGCTGGCACTGTGGGGACATGTGTATCTGCACTGGGGGCATATCTGGCACTGTGGGGGCATATGTATCTGCACTGGGGGCATAGCTGGCACTGTTAGGACATGTGTATCTGCACTGGGGGCATATCTGGCACTGTGGGGACATGTGTATCTGCACTGGGGGCATATCTGGCACTGAGGGGGTATGTGTATCTGCACTGGGGGCATATCTGGCACTGTGGGGGCATATATATCTGCACTGGGGGCATATCTGGCACTGTGGGGACATGTGTATCTGCACTGGGGGCATAGCTGGCACTGTGGGGACATGTGTATCTGCACTGGGGGCATATCTGGCACTGTGGGGACATGTGTATCTGCACTGGGGACATAGCTGGCACTGTGGGGACATGTGTATCTGCACTGGGGGCATATCTGGCACTGTGGGGACATGTGTATCTGCACTGGGGGCATATCTGGCACTGTGGGGACATGTGTATCTGCACTGGGGGCATATCTGGCACTGTGGGGACATGTGTATCTGCACTGGGGGCATATCTGGCACTGTGGGGACGTGTATCTGCACTGGGGGCATATCTGGCACTGTGGGGACATGTGGATCTGCACTGGGGACATATCTGGCACTGTGGGCACATGTGTATCTGCACTGGGGGCATATCTGGCACTGTGGGGACATGTGTATCTGCACTGGGGGCATATCTGGCACTGTGGGGACATGTGTATCTACACTGGGGGCTTATCTGGCACTGTGGGTACATGTGTATCTAAACTGGGAGCATAGCTGGCACTGTGGGGACATGTGTATCTGCACTTTGGGCATATCTGGCACTGTGGGACACGTGTATCTGCACTGGGGGCATATCTGGCACAGTGGGGACATGTGTATCTGCACTGGGGACATATCTGGCACTGTGGGGACATGTGTATCTACACTGGGGGCATAGCTGGCACTGTGGGGACATGTGTATCTTCACTGGGGGCATATCTGGCACTGTGGGGACATGTGTATCTGCACTGGGGGCATATCTGGCACTGTGGGGACGTCTATCTGCACTGGGGGCATATCTGGCACTGTGGGGACATGTGTATCTGCACTGGGGACATATCTGGCACTGTGCAGACATGTATATCTGCACTGGGGGCATATCTGGCCCTGTGGGGACATGAGTATCTGCACTGGGGGCATATCTGGCATTGTCGGGGCATGTGTATCTGCACTGGGGGCATATCTGGCACTGTGGGGGCATGTGTATCTGCACTGGGGGCATATCTGGCACTGTGGGGACATGTGTATCTACACTGGGGGCATATCTGGCACTGTGGGGGTATGTGTATCTGCACTGGGGGCATAACTGGCACTGTGGGGACATGTGTATCTGCACTGGGGGCATAGCTGGCACTGTGGGGACATGTGTATCTACACTTGGGGCATATCTGGCACTGTGGGGGCATATGTATCTGCACTGGGGGCATATCTGGCACTGTGGGGACCTGTGTATCTGCGCTGGGGGCATAGCTGGCACTGTGGGGACATGTGTATCTGCACTGGGGGCATATCTGGCACTGTGGGGACATGTGTATCTGCACTGGGGGCATATCTGGCACTGTGGGGGTATGTGTATCTGCACTGGGGGCATATCTGGCACTGTGGGGGCATATATATCTGCACTGGGGGCATATCTGGCACTGTGGGGACATGTGTATCTGCACTGGGGACATAGCTGGCACTGTGGGGACATGTGTATCTGCACTGGGGGCATATCTGGCACTGTGGGGACATGTGTATCTGCACTGGGGGGCATATCTGGCACTGTGGGGGTATGTATATCTGCACTGGGGGCATATATGGCACTGTGGGGACATGTGTATCTACACTGGGGGCATATCTGGCACTGTTGGGACATATGTATCTGCACTGGGGGCATATCTGGCACTGTGGGGACATGTGTATCTGCACTGGGGGCATATCTGGCACTATGGGGACATGTGTATCTACACTGGGGGCATATCTGGCACTGTGGTGACATGTGTATCTACAATGGGGGCATAGTTGGCACTGTGGGGACATGTGTATCTACACTGGGGGCATAGCTGGCACTGTGGGGACATGTGTATCTGCACTGGGGGGACATGTGTATCTGCACTGGGGGCATATCTGGCACTGTGGGGACATGTGTATCTGCACTGGGGGCATATGTGGCACTGTGGGGACATGTGTTCCTGGCACTGGGGACATAGCTGGCACTGTGGGGGTATGTGTATCTGCACTGGGGGCATATCTGGCACTGTGGGGACATGTGTATCTGCACTGGGGGCATATCTGGCACTGTGGGGACATGTGTATCTGCACTGGGGGCATATCTGGCACTGTGGGGACATGTGTATCTGCACTGGGGGCATATCTGGCACTGTGGGGACATGTGTATCTACACTGGGGGCATATCTGGCACTGTGGGGACATGTGTTTCTGCACTGGGGGCATATCTGGCACTGTGGGGACATGTGTTCCTGGCACTGGAGGCATATCTGGCATTGTGGGGGCATGTGTATCTGGCACGGGGGACATATCTGGCACTGTGGGGGCATGTGTATCTGCACTGGGGGCATATTTGGCACTGTGGGGACATGTGTATCTGCACTGGGGGCATATCTGGCACTGTGGGGACATGTGTATCTGCACTGGGGGCATATCTAGCACTGTGGGGACATGTGTATCTGCACTGGGGGCATATCTGGCACTGTGGGGACATGTGTATCTGCACTGGGGGCATATCTGGCACTGTGGGGACATGTGTTCCTGGCACTGGAGGCATATCTGGCACTGTGGGGACATGTGTATCTACACTGGGGGCATATCTGGCACTGTGGGGGCATGTGTATCTACACTGGGGGCATATCTGGCACGGTGGGGACATGTGTATCTGCACTGGGGGCATATCTGGCACTGTGGGGACATGTGTTCCTGGCACTGTGGACATAGCTGACACTGTTGGGACATGTGTATCTGGCACTGGGGACATATCTGGCACTGTGGGGACATTTGTTCCTGGCACTGGAGGCATATCTGGCACTGTGGGGGCATGTGTATCTGGCACCGGGGACATATCTGGCACTGTGGGGGCATGTGTATCTACACTGGGGGCATATCTGGCACTGTGGGGACATGTGTATCTGCACTGGGGGCATATCTGGCACTGTGGGGACATATGTATCTGCACTGGGAGCATATCTGGCACTGTGAAGACATGTGTATCTGCACTGGGGGCATATCTAGCACTGTGGGGACATGTGTATCTGCACTGGGGGCATATCTGGCACTGTGGGGACATGTGTATCTGCACTGGGGGCATATCTGGCACTGTGGGGACATGTGTCCCTGGCACTGGAGGCATATCTGGCACTGTGGGGGCATGTGTATCTGCACTGGGAGGCATATCTGGCACTGTGGGGACATGTGTTCCTGGCACTGGAGGCATATCTGGCACTGTGGGGGCATGTGTATCTGCACTGGGGGCATATCTAGCACTGTGGGGACATGTGTATCTGCACTGGGGGCATATCTGGCACTGTGGGGACATGTGTATCTGCACTGGGGGCATATCTGGCACTGTGGGGGCATGTGTATCTTCACTGGGGGCATATCTGGCACTGTGGGGACATGTGTATCTGCACTGGGGGCATACCTGGCACTGTGGGGGCATGTGTATCTGCACTGGGGGCATATCTGGCAATGTGGGAGGCAATGTGGAGACATGTATCAGCACTGGGGGCATATCTGGCGCTGTGGGGTCATGTGTAGCAGCACTGGGGGCATATCTGGCACTGTGGGGGCATGTGTAGCAGCACTGGGGGCATATCTGGCACTGTGGGAGGCACTGTGGGGACATGTGTATCTGCACTGGGGGCATATCTGGAACTGTGGGAGGCACTGTGGGGGCATGTGTATCTGCACTGGGGGCATATCTGGCACTGTGGGGACATATGTATCTGCACTGGGGGCATATCTGGCGCTGTGGGGACATGAGTATCTGCACTGGGGGTATATCTGGCACTGTGGGGACATGTGTATCTGCACTGGAGGCATATCTAGCACTGTGGGCACATGTATATCTGCACTGGGGTCATATCTAGCACTGTGGGGACATGTGTATCTGCACTTGGGGCATAGCTGGCACTGTGGGGATATGTGTATCTGCACTGGGGGCATATCTGGCACTGTGGGGGCATGTATATCTGCACTGGGGGCATATCTGGCACTGTGGGGACATGTATATCTGCACTGGGGGCATATCTGGCATTGTGGGGGCATGTGTATCTGCATTGGGGGTGTGAAGATATTGGGTTCAAAATCACTCAGTCACGGTGGTAGATGAAAAACCAACAGTGGTTTATTAACAGAATAGGTTATAACACAGTTCAGCACACTTCTGTGATCCAATTCTACACGATAATTCCCTCCTGGAGCTCCTGACAGAACATTACTTCTTAGTCAGTCTCCTGCCTCTCTCTTAACTCTCTGTCTCACGTCCCCTCTTTGCTATTATCAAACCTTTGTCTTTCCTACAATAAGGCGACACCCCCAGACAGTTTCAGAGCAAACCTAGTTTCACATGTACAGGCATGTCCCCTAGGCCACAATAGATGTTAACTAAAGTAACCTTACTTAATCTGATTGTGTGGCCTGGAATCCATTGTGTGGGGAAGAATGAGGGGGGTGTATGGCCTGACATCTGAGACTGGCTGTATCTACCCAACAGCAAACACACAGGTTATCTGCGCAGTCATATGGGGGAAAACATTATTTTACAAACTATAACACAATAACCAATACATTCATATATATACATTGAAAACATAACTGTACCCTTGTAACAATAACATCATACAATATAATACAATATTGCCTAACATATAACTAATAACATATTGGCAATTGATGAAGTTCATGTGTAGGACCAGGGCTAGGAAAGTAACCACGTGTCTTTTACCACTGAGCGACACGACGCGCCAGCTGTGTCATCACATGTCGTCACATTACCTTCCCCTACTTTCTCGCCCTGTGTCCTAAGTAGCTGAAGCTTGCTGAGCGCAGTGATGCTCTCCTACATCAGACAGTCTGTGCCCCGTCATAATAATGACTGGCAGGTTTCTCTTGTGGGTCTGGTGGTTTTTGTGAATAGCATTGTACAGTTTGTACGGAGACCACCTGCGTCCCAGGTCCAAAGTCTGTGGTAATTGTCATGAGGCTTGTGTGGGAATTTCTTTCCCCGGTCTGGTGGGTGTGTGGCCCACAGTGCATAACTCAATACAGTCTTACCAGGGTCCGGTGGAAACGTGATCAGCAGTCCATAGTTCTTGTATTTCCCCCCGGTGTCCCATCTAAATACATTAATCAAAGTCCCCTTTGTAGACAGCCGCCGGGTTGGGGTAACAGCATGTGCAACAGTGTAATTCAATAAGTCCAATAACTGCACCTGGGGACCTAATAATTCCCCTACACCCAACTGGGTAACCTCACATTTCAGATAGTCACAATTTTCCTCCATAAACAAAATCTGATCTCTGGGGCCCTCACTCTCCCTCCCCAACCATGTATTCCCTGGGAACCCCACTTCCATCACCTCTGGTGCATCAGGACAGTGGCTTCCCTCCCCCAAACATGAACCACGGGTATGGTAATTGTCAGGGCACAATGGGGATTCCTTCATGCCAGAAGTTTCTTCTGTGCTATCCTGGGTAAATGCTTCCTCCAGCCTGGCTAGCTGGGTAACTTGTGGGATCCTACTCTGAGTCTTGTATGCTTTGGCCTGGAGTACAATCTGCTCAGCTTCCTTGTGTGTATCCACCAACTCGACCATCGTTGTACTGGAACATGGATGTAGGTTCACCGGGACAGTGGCATTACCTTCTCCATTCACTGCTACATGTACTGGCTGACCACCATTGTCCTGGTTAGAGTCAGTTATTTCACCTTGCACACAATGCCAGTCCAAAACACATTCAGGTGCCCTAGAGTAGAGCAACATGTTCCCTTCCAGTTCCTGAGCTGATGCTATTTTCACCAGGTCTGATCCCTGGATTTTCTCTGAGTCACAGGGAAGATTCTGGCATTCAGACTGCAGCTCCTTACCATCAAGTTCACTGAATGAGAACAGACCTCCAGAATCTTCTGGGAGAGATACAATTGCTGGAGATACACTGGGCCCTTCCTGAACATCCTTTTCTGATAAAATAACTGGGGCAGCCATGAACATAGCTTCACAATAGGCCTCCCTCAGCCGAATATGCTGATCAGCCTGAAGTGAGACACTGTCTGCACTAGCCATGCTTATAGTTGGGACATTACCACCTACTGCTGCCCTCGCAGAGATCTCCTCTTCCACCTCTGCCAATGGGAAGGCATAGTGCATCTTCTCCTGGGGTGTTTGGATGACAGACCCCACTCCCTTCTCATTTTCAGTAGCCTCCCCCAAACACAACACTGTAAATGGTTCAGTAGCCAGGACTGGTTGGTGCTCACCTGAAGGATTCCCTTGGAGGCTCTGTTGCTGAAGTGGTGGTCGGGTGATAGTGGCAGCTTCTTCCTCAATGTCTCGCTGGCACTCTGGGATGGTTTCTATATCCTCCAAGCCTGCAAATGGCCAGTTGTAACACAGCTCAGGCCGGTCACTGAGTGTTTCACTGTGACATTCCCCCAGGGAGAAGAGAACGGGTTGCAGACAGTGCTTCCTTGCATCCACCTGGTCAAGGTCATCCTTTTCCAGTGTAACATACTGGGCAGACAGTTCTTGACACTCTCTCACCAAGTCCTCATCCTCCATCTCAGCAAAAGGGAAGTTGTAGTGCAGTTCCTCCTGGGGTGCCTGGATTGTGCTCACTGCTGTCTTCACTTCGTGTGCTTCCTTCTGTATAGACCACTGGGCAACTTCTTCCCTTGGGTATGGGAGAAGCTGTTGCAGGTGGTGCCTTTCCACATCCACCCTGTAACACTGGTCTCGCCATGCTGGGGTATCCAGGGGCCCCCGATCCAATGCCACTTCCTCTGGCTCTGTCCGGGAAGACAATTTACTCTGCACTTGCCCCTCCGTCTCTGTATATTGTATACTTTGTGTCATTTGGGCCACTGTGGCGATCACTTCCTCCCTGAATTCCTCAAACTCTGGCTCCCCCAGCAGATTCCATGTGGCTGCTTCACTTCTGCAGTGCATGAACGCATTCCCCAGATGACACAACTTGTCCTGCATGCTGGATACTCTCCACCTGCTGATTTCCCACTGAGCTTCATTCCAGTACTCCCAAATGTACTGCATTTTGGAAACTATAAATAACAGATCCGGCTTCTCAGCCTGCCGATATGCTGACAAACTTCCAACCACAAGCTCCACTGCCCTGGTTCCATTACTGGTCTCCTCCGCTGAGGCCTCGACCATATCCTCCTCTTCCTCCTTATCACAAGGGTGCTCAACGTCCCATTGAGCCAGTTTTCCAATTAGGGATTCCTTGGTATCCACTGTATTAAACTCAATCCGTCTTGCTCGACAGAGGTCCTGTAGTTGATCCTTCTTGCTGTAACGGTAGCATAGCGGGGCAGAATCCATTGCCTGCTGTGGTTTATACCTTTCTGCTGGTGTCTTGAGTGATCCCACTGCTGCCGCCAAATGTGAAGATATTGGGTTCAAAATCACTCAGTCACGGTGGTAGATGAAAAACCAACAGTGGTTTATTAACAGAATAGGTTATAACACAGTTCAGCACACTTCTGTGATCCAATTCTACACGATAATTCCCTCCTGGAGCTCCTGACAGAACATTACTTCTTAGTCAGTCTCCTGCCTCTCTCTTAACTCTCTGTCTCACGTCCCCTCTTTGCTATTATCAAACCTTTGTCTTTTCTACAATAAGGCGACACCCCCAGACAGTTTCAGAGCAAACCTAGTTTCACATGTACAGGCATGTCCCCTAGGCCACAATAGATGTTAACTAAAGTGACCTTACTTAATCTGATTGTGTGGCCTGGAATCCATTGTGTGGGGAAGAATGAGGGGGGTGTATGGCCTGACATCTGAGACTGGCTGTATCTACCCAACAGCAAACACACAGGTTATCTGCGCAGTCATATGGGGGAAAACATTATTTTACAAACTATAACACAATAACCAATACATTCATATATATACATTGAAAACATAACTGTACCCTTGTAACAATAACATCATACAATATAATACAATATTGCCTAACATATAACTAATAACATATTGGCAATTGATGAAGTTCATGTGTAGGACCAGGGCTAGGAAAGTAACCACGTGTCTTTTACCACTGAGCGACACGACGCGCCAGCTGTGTCATCACATGTCGTCACAGGGGGCATATCTGGCACTGTGGGGGCATATGTATCTGCACTGGGGGCATACCTGGCACTGTTGGGACATGTGTATTTGCACTGGGGGCATATCTGGCACTGTGGGGACATGTGTATCTACACTGGGGGCATATCTGGCACTGTGAGGGTATGTGTATCTGCACTGGGGGCATATCTGGCACTGTGGGGGCATGTTTATCTGCACTGGGGGCATAGCTGGCACTGTGGGGACATGTGAATCTGCACTGGGGGCATATCTGGCACTGTGGGGACATGTGTATCTGCACTGGGGGCATATCTGGCACTGTGGGGACATGTGTATCTGCACTGGGGACATATCTGGCACTGTGCAGACATGTATATCTGCACTGGGGGCATATCTGGCCCTGTGGGGACATGAGTATCTGCACTGGGGGCATATCTGGCATTGCCGGGGCATGTGTATCTGCACTGGGGGCATATCTGGCACTGTGGGGGCATGTGTATCTGCACTGGGGGCATATCTGGCACTGTAAGGGTATGTGTATCTGCACTGGGGGCATAGCTGGCACTGTGGGGACATGTGTATCTGCACTGGGGGCATATCTCGCACTGTGGGGACATGTGTATCTACACTGGGGGCATATCTGGCACTGTAAGGGTATGTGTATCTGCACTGGGGGCATAGCTGGCACTGTGGGGACATGTGTATCTGCACTGGGGGCATAGCTGGCACTGTGGGGACATGTGTATCTGCACTGGGGGCATATCTGGCATTGCCGGGGCATGTGTATCTGCACTGGGGGCATATCTGGCACTGTGGGGGCATGTGTATCTGCACTGGGGGCATATCTCGCACTGTGGGGACATGTGTATCTACACTGGGGGCATATCTGGCACTGTAAGGGTATGTGTATCTGCACTGGGGGCATAGCTGGCACTGTGGGGACATGTGTATCTACACTGGGGGCATATCTGGCACTGTGGGGGCATATGTATCTGCACTGGGGGCATATCTGGCACTGTGGGGACATGTGTATCTGCACTGGGGGCATAGCTGGCACTGTTAGGACATGTGTATCTGCACTGGGGGCATATCTGGCACTGTGGGGACATGTGTATCTGCACTGGGGGCATATCTGGCACTGTGGGGGTATGTGTATCTGCACTGGGGGCATAATTGGCACTGTGGGGGCATATATATCTGCACTGGGGGCATATCTGGCACTGTGGGGACATGTGTATCTGCACTGGGGACATAGCTGGCACTGTGGGGACATGTGTATCTGCACTGGGGGCATATCTGGCACTGTGGGGACATGTGTATCTGCACTGGGGGCATATCTGGCACTGTGGGGACATGTGTATCTGCACTGGGGGCATATCTGGCACTGTGGGGACATGTGTATCTGCACTGGGGGCATATCTGGCACTGTGGGGACGTGTATCTGCACTGGGGGCATATCTGGCACTGTGGGGACATGTGGATCTGCACTGGGGACATATCTGGCACTGTGGGGACATGTGTATCTGCACTGGGGGCATATCTGGCACTGTGGGGACATGTGTATCTGCACTGGGGGCATATCTGGCACTGTGGGTACATGTGTATCTACACTGGGGGCATATCTGGCACTGTGGGTACATGTGTATCTACACTGGGAGCATAGCTGGCACTGTGGGGACATGTGTATCTGCACTTTGGGCATATCTGGCACTGTGGGACATGTGTATCTGCACTGGGGGCATATCTGGAACTGTGGGGACATGTGTATCTGCACTGGGGACATATCTGGCACTGTGGGGACATGTGTATCTACACTGGGGGCATAGCTGGCACTGTGGGGACATGTGTATCTTCACTGGGGGCATATCTGGCACTGTGGGGACATGTGTATCTGCACTGGGGGCATATCTGGCACTGTGGGGACGTCTATCTGCACTGGGGGAATATCTGGCACTGTGGGGACATGTGTATCTGCACTGGGGACATATCTGGCACTGTGCAGACATGTATATCTGCACTGGGGGCATATCTGGCCCTGTGGGGACATGAGTATCTGCACTGGGGGCATATCTGGCATTGTCGGGGCATGTGTATCTGCACTGGGGGCATATCTGGCACTGTGGGGGCATGTGTATCTGCACTGGGGGCATATCTGGCACTGTGGGGACATGTGTATCTACACTGGGGGCATATCTGGCACTGTGGGGGTATGTGTATCTGCACTGGGGGCATAGCTGGCACTGTGGGGACATGTGTATCTGCACTGGGGGCATAGCTGGCACTGTGGGGACATGTGTATCTACACTGGGGGCATATCTGGCACTGTGGGGGCATATGTATCTGCACTGGGGGCATATCTGGCACTGTGGGGACCTGTGTATCTGCACTGGGGGCATAGCTGGCAGTGTGGGGACATGTGTATCTGCACTGGGGGCATATCTGGCACTGTGGGGACATGTGTATCTGCACTGGGGGCATATCTGGCACTGTGGGGACATGTGTATCTGCACTGGGGACATATCTGGCACTGTGCAGACATGTATATCTGCACTGGGGGCATATCTGGCCCTGTGGGGACATTAGTATCTGCACTGGGGGCATATCTGGCATTGTCGGGGCATGTGTATCTGCACTGGGGGCATATCTGGCACTGTGGGGGCATGTGTATCTGCACTGGGGGCATATCTGGCACTGTGGGGACATGTGTATCTACACTGGGGGCATATCTGGCACTGTAAGGGTATGTGTATCTGCACTGGGGGCATAGCTGGCACTGTGGGGACATGTGTATCTGCACTGGGGGCATAGCTGGCACTGTGGGGACATGTGTATCTACACTGGGGGCATATCTGGCACTGTGGGGGCATATGTATCTGCACTGGGGGCATATCTGGCACTGTGGGGACATGTGTATCTGCACTGGGGGCATAGCTGGCACTGTTAGGACATGTGTATCTGTACTGGGGGCATATCTGGCACTGTGGGGACATGTGTATCTGCACTGGGGGCATATCTGGCACTGTCGGGGTATGTGTATCTGCACTGGGGGCATAATTGGCTCTGTGGGGGCATATATATCTGCACTGGGGGCATATCTGGCACTGTGGGGACATGTGTATCTGCACTGGGGACATAGCTGGCACTGTGGGGACATGTGTATCTGCACTGGGGGCATATCTGGCACTGTGGGGACATGTGTATCTGCACTGGGGGCATATCTGGCACTGTGGGGACATGTGTATCTGCACTGGGGGCATATCTGGCACTGTGGGGGACATGTGTATCTGCACTGGGGGCATATCTGGCACTGTGGGGACGTGTATCTGCACTGGGGGCATATCTGGCATTGTGGGGACATGTGGATCTGCACTGGGGACATATCTGGCACTGTGGGGACATGTGTATCTGCACTGGGGGCATATCTGGCACTGTGGGGACATGTGTATCTGCACTGGGGGCATATCTGGCACTGTGGGTACATGTGTATCTACACTGGGGGCATATCTGGCACTGTGGGTACATGTGTATCTACACTGGGAGCATAGCTGGCACTGTGTGGACATGTGTATCTGCACTTTGGGCATATCTGGCACTGTGGGACATGTGTATCTGCACTGGGGGCATATCTGGCACTGTGGGGACATGTGTATCTGCACTGGGGACATATCTGGCACTGTGGGGACACGTGTATCTACACTGGGGGCATAGCTGGCACTGTGGGGACATGTGTATCTGCACTGGGGGCATATCTGGCACTGTGGGGGTATGTGTATCTGCACTGGGGGCATAATTGGCACTGTGGGGGCATATATATCTGCACTGGGGGCATATCTGGCACTGTGGGGACATGTGTATCTGCACTGGGGACATAGCTGGCACTGTGGGGACATGTGTATCTGCACTGGGGGCATATCTGGCACTGTGGGGACATGTGTATCTGCACTGGGGGCATATCTGGCACTGTGGGGACATGTGTATCTGCACTGGGGGCATATCTGGCACTGTGGGGACATGTGTATCTGCACTGGGGGAATATCTGGCACTGTGGGGACGTGTATCTGCACTGGGGGCATATCTGGCACTGTGGGGACATGTGGATCTGCACTGGGGACATATCTGGCACTGTGGGGACATGTGTATCTGCACTGGGGGCATATCTGGCACTGTGGGGACATGTGTATCTGCACTGGGGGCATATCTGGCACTGTGGGTACATGTGTATCTACACTGGGGGCATATCTGGCACTGTGGGTACATGTGTATCTACACTGGGAGCATAGCTGGCACTGTGGGGACATGTGTATCTGCACTTTGGGCATATCTGGCACTGTGGGACATGTGTATCTGCACTGGGGGCATATCTGGAACTGTGGGGACATGTGTATCTGCACTGGGGACATATCTGGCACTGTGGGGACATGTGTATCTACACTGGGGGCATAGCTGGCACTGTGGGGACATGTGTATCTTCACTGGGGGCATATCTGGCACTGTGGGGACATGTGTATCTGCACTGGGGGCATATCTGGCACTGTGGGGACGTCTATCTGCACTGGGGGAATATCTGGCACTGTGGGGACATGTGTATCTGCACTGGGGACATATCTGGCACTGTGCAGACATGTATATCTGCACTGGGGGCATATCTGGCCCTGTGGGGACATGAGTATCTGCACTGGGGGCATATCTGGCATTGTCGGGGCATGTGTATCTGCACTGGGGGCATATCTGGCACTGTGGGGGCATGTGTATCTGCACTGGGGGCATATCTGGCACTGTGGGGACATGTGTATCTACACTGGGGGCATATCTGGCACTGTGGGGGTATGTGTATCTGCACTGGGGGCATAGCTGGCACTGTGGGGACATGTGTATCTGCACTGGGGGCATAGCTGGCACTGTGGGGACATGTGTATCTACACTGGGGGCATATCTGGCACTGTGGGGGCATATGTATCTGCACTGGGGGCATATCTGGCACTGAGGGGACCTGTGTATCTGCACTGGGGGCATAGCTGGCAGTGTGGGGACATGTGTATCTGCACTGGGGGCATATCTGGCACTGTGGGGACATGTGTATCTGCACTGGGGGCATATCTGGCACTGTGGGGACATGTGTATCTGCACTGGGGACATATCTGGCACTGTGCAGACATGTATATCTGCACTGGGGGCATATCTGGCCCTGTGGGGACATTAGTATCTGCACTGGGGGCATATCTGGCATTGTCGGGGCATGTGTATCTGCACTGGGGGCATATCTGGCACTGTGGGGGCATGTGTATCTGCACTGGGGGCATATCTGGCACTGTGGGGACATGTGTATCTACACTGGGGGCATATCTGGCACTGTAAGGGTATGTGTATCTGCACTGGGGGCATAGCTGGCACTGTGGGGACATGTGTATCTGCACTGGGGGCATAGCTGGCACTGTGGGGACATGTGTATCTACACTGGGGGCATATCTGGCACTGTGGGGGCATATGTATCTGCACTGGGGGCATATCTGGCACTGTGGGGACATGTGTATCTGCACTGGGGGCATAGCTGGCACTGTTAGGACATGTGTATCTGTACTGGGGGCATATCTGGCACTGTGGGGACATGTGTATCTGCACTGGGGGCATATCTGGCACTGTCGGGGTATGTGTATCTGCACTGGGGGCATAATTGGCTCTGTGGGGGCATATATATCTGCACTGGGGGCATATCTGGCACTGTGGGGACATGTGTATCTGCACTGGGGACATAGCTGGCACTGTGGGGACATGTGTATCTGCACTGGGGGCATATCTGGCACTGTGGGGACATGTGTATCTGCACTGGGGGCATATCTGGCACTGTGGGGACATGTGTATCTGCACTGGGGGCATATCTGGCACTGTGGGGGACATGTGTATCTGCACTGGGGGCATATCTGGCACTGTGGGGACGTGTATCTGCACTGGGGGCATATCTGGCATTGTGGGGACATGTGGATCTGCACTGGGGACATATCTGGCACTGTGGGGACATGTGTATCTGCACTGGGGGCATATCTGGCACTGTGGGGACATGTGTATCTGCACTGGGGGCATATCTGGCACTGTGGGTACATGTGTATCTACACTGGGGGCATATCTGGCACTGTGGGTACATGTGTATCTACACTGGGAGCATAGCTGGCACTGTGTGGACATGTGTATCTGCACTTTGGGCATATCTGGCACTGTGGGACATGTGTATCTGCACTGGGGGCATATCTGGCACTGTGGGGACATGTGTATCTGCACTGGGGACATATCTGGCACTGTGGGGACACGTGTATCTACACTGGGGGCATAGCTGGCACTGTGGGGACATGTGTATCTTCACTGGGGGCATATCTGGCACTGTGGGGACATGTGTATCTGCACTGGGGGCATATCTGGCACTGTGGGGACGTCTATCTGCACTGGGGGCATATCTGGCACTGTGGGGACATGTGTATCTGCACTGGGGACATATCTGGCACTGTGCAGACATGTATATCTGTACTGGGGGCATATCTGGCCCTGTGGGGACATGAGTATCTGCACTGGGGGCATATCTGGCATTGTCGGGGCATGTGTATCTGCACTGGGGGCATATCTGGCACTGTGGGGGCATGTGTATCTGCACTGGGGGCATATCTGGCACTGTGGGGACATGTGTATCTACACTGGGGGCATATCTGGCACTGTGGGGGTATGTGTATCTGCACTGGGGGCATAGCTGGCACTGTGGGGACATGTGTATCTGCACTGGGGGCATAGCTGGCACTGTGGGGACATGTGTATCTACACTGGGGGCATATCTGGCACTGTGGGGGCATATGTATCTGCACTGGGGGCATATCTGGCACTGTGGGGACCTGTGTTTCTGCACTGGGGGCATAGCTGGCACTGTAAGGACATGTGTGTCTGCACTGGGGGCATATCTGGCACTGTGGGGACATGTGTATCTGCACTGGGGGCATATCTGGCACTGTGGGGGTATGTGTATCTGCACTGGGGGCATATCTGGCACTGTGGGGGCATATATATCTGCACTGGGGGCATATCTGGCACTGTGGGGACATGTGTATCTGCACTGGGGACATAGCTGGCACTGTGGGGACATGTGTATCTGCACTGGGGGCATATCTGGCACTGTGGGGACATGTGTATCTGCACTGGGGGCATATCTGGCACTGTGGGGACATGTGTATCTGCACTGGGGGCATATCTGGCACTGTGGGGACGTGTATCTGCACTGGGGGCATATCTGGCACTGTGGGGACATGTGTATCTGCACTGGGGACATATCTGGCACTGTGGGGACATGTGTATCTGCACTGGGGGCATATCTGGCACTGTGGGGACATGTGTATCTGCACTGGGGGCATATCTGGCACTGTGGGGACATGTGTATCTACACTGGGGGCATATCTGGCACTGTGGGAACATGTGTATCTACACTGGGAGCATAGCTGGCACTGTGGGGACATGTGTATCTGCACTGGGGGCATATCTGGCACTGTGGGACATGTGTATCTGCACTGGGGGCATATCTGGCACTGTGGGGACATGTGTATCTGCACTGTGGACATATCTGGTACTGTGGGGACATGTGTATCTACACTGGGGGCATAGCTGGCACTGTGGGGACATGTGTATCTTCACTGGGGGCATATCTGGCACTGTGGGGACATGTGTATCTGCACTGGGGGCATATCTGGCACTGTGGGGACATATGTATCTGCACTGGGGGCATATCTGGCACTGTGGGGACATGTGTATCTGCACTGGGGGCATATCTGGCACTGTGGGGGTATGTGTATCTGCACTGGGGGCATATATGGCACTGTCGGGACATATGTGTCTGCACTGGGGGCATATCTGGCACTGTGGGGACATGTGTATCTGCACTGGGGGCATATCTGGCACTGTGGGGACATATGTATCTACACTGGGGGCATATCTGGCACTGTGGTGACATGTGTATCTACAATGGGGGCATAGTTGGCACTGTGGGGACATGTGTATCTACACTGGGGGCATAGTTGGCACTGTGGGGACATGTGTATATACACTGGGGGCATAGCTGGCACTGTGGGGACATGTGTATCTACACTGGGGGCATATCTGGCACTGTCGGGACATATGTATCTGCACTGGGGGCATATCTGGCACTGTGGGGACATGTGTATCTGCACTGGGGGCATATCTGGCACTGTGGGGACATATGTATCTACACTGGGGGCATATCTGGCACTGTGGGGGCATGTGTATCTACAATGGGGGCATATCTGGCACTCTGGGGACATGTGTACCTGCACTGGGGGTATATCTGGCACTGTGGGGACATGTGTATCTACACTGGGGGCATATCTGGCACTGTGGGTACATGTGTATCTACACTGGGAGCATAGCTGGCACTGTGGGGACATGTGTATCTGCACTGGGGGCATATCTGGCACTGTGGGGACATGTGTATCTGCACTGGGGGCATATCTGGCACTGTGGGGACATGTGTATCTGCACTGGGGGCATATGTGGCACTGTGGGGACATGTGTTCCTGGCACTGGGGACATAGCTGGCACTGTGGGGGTATGTGTATCTGCACTGGGGGCATATCTGGCACTGTGGGGACATGTGTATCTGCACTGGGGGCATATCTGGCACTGTGGGGACGTGTATCTGCACTGGGGGCATATATGGCACTGTGGGACATGTGTATCTGCACTGGGGACATATCTGGCACTGTGGGGACATGTGTATATGCACTGGGGGCATATCTGGCACTCTGGGGACATGTGTATCTGCACTGGGGGCATATCTGGCACTGTGGGGACATGTGTATCTACACAGGGGGCATATCTGGCACTGTGGGTACATGTGTATCTACACTGGGAGCATAGCTGGCACTGTGGGGACATGTGTATCTGCACTGGGGGCATATCTGGCACTGTGGGGGTATGTGTATCTGCACTGGGGGCATATATGGCACTGTGAGGACATGTGTATCTACACTGGGGGCATATCTGGCACTGTCGGGACATATGTATCTGCACTGGGGGCATATCTGGCACTGTGGGGACATGTGTATCTGCACTGGGGGCATATCTGGCACTGTGGGGACATATGTATCTACACTGGGGGCATATCTGGCACTGTGGTGACATGTGTATCTACAATGGGGGCATAGTTGGCACTGTGGGGACATGTGTATCTACACTGGGGGCATAGCTGGCACTGTGGGGACATGTGTATCTGCACTGGGGGGACATGTGTATCTTCACTGGGGGCATATCTGGCATTGTGGGGACATGTGTATCTGCACTGGGGGCATATCTGGCACTGTGGGGACATGTGTATCTGCACTGGGGGCATATGTGGCACTGTGGGGACATGTGTTCCTGGCACTGGGGACATAGCTGGCACTGTGGGGGTATGTGTATCTGCACTGGGGGCATATCTGGCACTGTGGGGACATGTGTATCTGCACTGGGGGCATATCTGGCACTGTGGGGACGTGTATCTGCACTGGGGGCATATCTGGCACTGTGGGGACATGTGTATCTGCACTGGGGACATATCTGGCACTGTGGGGACATGTGTATCTGCACTGGGGGCATATCTGGCACTCTGGGGACATGTGTATCTGCACTGGGGGCATATCTGGCACTGTGGGGACATGTGTATCTACACTGGGGGCATATCTGGCACTGTGGGTACATGTGTATCTACACTGGGAGCATAGCTGGCACTGTGGGGACATGTGTATCTGCACTGGTGGCATATCTGGCACTGTGGGACATGTGTATCTGCACTGGGGGCATATCTGGCACTGTGGGGACATGTGTATCTGCACTGGGGACATATCTGGCACTGTGGGGACATGTGTATCTACACTGGGGTCATAGCTGGCACTGTGGGGACATGTGTATCTTCACTGGGGGCATATCTGGCACTGTGGGGACATGTGTATCGGCACTGGGGGCATATCTGGCACTGTGGGGTCATGTGTATCTGCACTGGGGGCATATCTGACACTGTGGGGACATGTGTATCTGCACTGGGGGCATATCTGGCACTGTGGGGGTATGTGTATCTGCACTGGGGGCATATATGGCACTGTGGGGACATGTGTATCTACACTGGGGGCATATCTGGCACTGTCGGGACATATGTATCTGCACTGGGGGCATATCTGGCACTGTGGGGACATGTGTATCTGCACTGGGGGCATATCTGGCACTGTGGGGACATATGTATCTACACTGGGGGCATATCTGGCACTGTGGTGACATGTGTATCTACAATGGGGGCATAGTTGGCACTGTGGGGACATGTGTATCTACACTGGGGGCATAGCTGGCACTGTGGGTACATGTGTATCTGCACTGGGGGGACATGTGTATCTGCACTGGGGGCATTTCTGGCACTGTGGGGACATGTGTATCTGCACTGGGGGCATATCTGGCACTGTGGGGACATGTGTATCTGCACTGGGGGCATATGTGGCACTGTGGGGACATGTGTTCCTGGCACTGGGGACATAGCTGGCACTGTTGGGGTATGTGTATCTGCACTGGGGGCATATCTGGCACTGTGGGGACATGTGTATCTGCACTGGGGGCATATCTGGCACTGTGGGGACATGTTAATCTGCACTGGGGGCATATCTAGCACTGTGGGGACATGTGTATCTGCACTGGGGGCATATCTGGCACTGTGGGGACATGTGTATCTGCACTGGGGGCATATCTGGCACTGTGGGGACAAGTGTATATGCACTGGGGGCATATCTGGCACTCTGGGGACATGTGTATCTGCACTGGGGGCATATCTGGCACTGTGGGGACATGTGTATCTACACAGGGGGCATATCTGGCACTGTGGGTACATGTGTATCTACACTGGGAGCATAGCTGGCACTGTGGGGACATGTGTATCTGCACTGGGGGCATATCTGGCACTGTGGGGGTATGTGTATCTGCACTGGGGGCATATATGGCACTGTGGGGACATGTGTATCTACACTGGGGGCATATCTGGCACTGTCGGGACATATGTATCTGCACTGGGGGCATATCTGGCACTGTGGGGACATGTGTATCTGCACTGGGGGCATATCTGGCACTGTGGGGACATATGTATCTACACTGGGGGCATATCTGGCACTGTGGTGACATGTGTATCTACAATGGGGGCATAGTTGGCACTGTGGGGACATGTGTATCTACACTGGGGGCATAGCTGGCACTGTGGGGACATGTGTATCTGCACTGGGGGGACATGTGTATCTTCACTGGGGGCATATCTGGCATTGTGGGGACATGTGTATCTGCACTGGGGGCATATCTGGCACTGTGGGGACATGTGTATCTGCACTGGGGGCATATGTGGCACTGTGGGGACATGTGTTCCTGGCACTGGGGACATGGCTGGCACTGTGGGGGTATGTGTATCTGCACTGGGGGCATATCTGGCACTGTGGGGACATGTGTATCTGCACTGGGGGCATATCTGGCACTGTGGGGACGTGTATCTGCACTGGGGGCATATCTGGCACTGTGGGGACATGTGTATCTGCACTGGGGACATATCTGGCACTGTGGGGACATGTGTATCTGCACTGGGGGCATATCTGGCACTCTGGGGACATGTGTATCTGCACTGGGGGCATATCTGGCACTGTGGGGACATGTGTATCTACACTGGGGGCATATCTGGCACTGTGGGTACATGTGTATCTACACTGGGAGCATAGCTGGCACTGTGGGGACATGTGTATCTGCACTGGTGGCATATCTGGCACTGTGGGACATGTGTATCTGCACTGGGGGCATATCTGGCACTGTGGGGACATGTGTATCTGCACTGGGGACATATCTGGCACTGTGGGGACATGTGTATCTACACTGGGGTCATAGCTGGCACTGTGGGGACATGTGTATCTTCACTGGGGGCATATCTGGCACTGTGCGGACATGTGTATCGGCACTGGGGGCATATCTGGCACTGTGGGGACATGTGTATCTGCACTGGGGGCATATCTGGCACTGTGGGGACATGTGTATCTGCACTGGGGGCATATCTGGCACTGTGGGGGTATGTGTATCTGCACTGGGGGCATATATGGCACTGTGGGGACATGTGTATCTACACTGGGGGCTTATCTGGCACTGTCGGGACATATGTATCTGCACTGGGGGCATATCTGGCACTGTGGGGACATGTGTATCTGCACTGGGGGCATATCTGGCACTGTGGGGACATATGTATCTACACTGGGGGCATATCTGGCACTGTGGTGACATGTGTATCTACAATGGGGGCATAGTTGGCACTGTGGGGACATGTGTATCTACACTGGGGGCATTGCTGGCACTGTGGGTACATGTGTATCTGCACTGGGGGGACATGTGTATCTGCACTGGGGGCATTTCTGGCACTGTGGGGACATGTGTATCTGCACTGGGGGCATATCTGGCACTGTGGGGACATGTGTATCTGCACTGGGGGCATATGTGGCACTGTGGGGACATGTGTTCCTGGCACTGGGGACATAGCTGGCACTGTTGGGGTATGTGTATCTGCACAGGGGGCATATCTGGCACTGTGGGGACATGTGTATCTGCACTGGGGGCATATCTGGCACTGTGGGGACATGTGTATCTGCACTGGGGGCATATCTAGCACTGTGGGGACATGTGTATCTGCACTGGGGGCATATCTGGCACTGTGGGGACATGTGTATCTGCACTGGGGGCATATCTGGCACTGTGGGGACATGTGTATCTGCACTGGGGGCATATCTGGCACTGTGGGGACATGTGTTCCTGGCACTGGAGGCATATCTAGCATTGTGGGGGCATGTGTATCTGGCATGGGGGACATATCTGGCACTGTGGGGGCATGTGTATCTGCACTGGGGGCATATTTGGCACTGTGGGGACATGTGTATCTGCACTGGGGGCATATCTGGCACTGTGGGGACATGTGTATCTGCACTGGGGGCATATCTAGCACTGTGGGGACATGTGTTCCTGGCACTGGAGGCATATCTGGCACTGTGGGGACATGTGTATCTACACTGGGGGCATATCTGGCACTGTGGGGGCATGTGTATCTACACTGGGGGCATATCTGGCACGGTGGGGACATGTGTATCTGCACTGGGGGCATATCTGGCACTGTGGGGACATGTGTTCCTGGCACTGTGGACATAGCTGACACTGTGGGGACATGTGTATCTGGCACTGGGGACATATCTAGCACTGTGGGGGCATGTGTATCTACACTGGGGGCATATCTGGCACTGTGGGGACATGTGTTCCTGGCACTGGAGGCATATCTTGCACTGTGGGGGCATGTGTATCTGGCACCGGGGACATATCTGGCACTGTGGGGGCATGTGTATCTACACTGGGGGCATATCTGGCACTGTGGGGACATGTGTATCTGCACTGGGGGCATATCTGGCACTGTGGGGACATATGTATCTGCACTGGGGGCATATCTGGCACTGTGAAGACATGTGTATCTGCACTGGGGGCATATCTAGCACTGTTGGGACATGTGTATCTGCACTGGGGGCATATCTGGCACTGTGGGGACATGTGTATCTGCACTGGGGGCATATCTGGCACTGTCGGGACATATGTATCTGCACTGGGGGCATATCTGGCACTGTGGGGACATGTGTATCTGCACTGGGGGCATATCTGGCACTGTGGGGACATATGTATCTACACTGGGGGCATATCTGGCACTGTGGTGACATGTGTATCTACAATGGGGGCATAGTTGGCACTGTGGGGACATGTGTATCTACACTGGGGGCATATCTGGCACTGTGGGGACATGTGTATCTGCACTGGGGGCATATCTGGCACTGTGGGGACATATGTATCTGCACTGGGGGCATATCTGGCACTGTGGGGACATGTGTATCTGCACTGGGGGCATATCTGGCACTGTGGGGGTATGTGTATCTGCACTGGGGGCATATATGGCACTGTCGGGACATATGTGTCTGCACTGGGGGCATATCTGGCACTGTGGGGACATGTGTATCTGCACTGGGGGCATATCTGGCACTGTGGGGACATATGTATCTACACTGGGGGCATATCTGGCACTGTGGTGACATGTGTATCTACAATGGGGGCATAGTTGGCACTGTGGGGACATGTGTATCTACACTGGGGGCATAGTTGGCACTGTGGGGACATGTGTATATACACTGGGGGCATAGCTGGCACTGTGGGGACATGTGTATCTACACTGGGGGCATATCTGGCACTGTCGGGACATATGTATCTGCACTGGGGGCATATCTGGCACTGTGGGGACATGTGTATCTGCACTGGGGGCATATCTGGCACTGTGGGGACATATGTATCTACACTGGGGGCATATCTGGCACTGTGGGGGCATGTGTATCTACAATGGGGGCATATCTGGCACTCTGGGGACATGTGTACCTGCACTGGGGGTATATCTGGCACTGTGGGGACATGTGTATCTACACTGGGGGCATATCTGGCACTGTGGGTACATGTGTATCTACACTGGGAGCATAGCTGGCACTGTGGGGACATGTGTATCTGCACTGGGGGCATATCTGGCACTGTGGGGACATGTGTATCTGCACTGGGGGCATATCTGGCACTGTGGGGACATGTGTATCTGCACTGGGGGCATATGTGGCACTGTGGGGACATGTGTTCCTGGCACTGGGGACATAGCTGGCACTGTGGGGGTATGTGTATCTGCACTGGGGGCATATCTGGCACTGTGGGGACATGTGTATCTGCACTGGGGGCATATCTGGCACTGTGGGGATGTGTATCTGCACTGGGGGCATATATGGCACTGTGGGACATGTGTATCTGCACTGGGGACATATCTGGCACTGTGGGGACATGTGTATATGCACTGGGGGCATATCTGGCACTCTGGGGACATGTGTATCTGCACTGGGGGCATATCTGGCACTGTGGGGACATGTGTATCTACACAGGGGGCATATCTGGCACTGTGGGTACATGTGTATCTACACTGGGAGCATAGCTGGCACTGTGGGGACATGTGTATCTGCACTGGGGGCATATCTGGCACTGTGGGGGTATGTGTATCTGCACTGGGGGCATATATGGCACTGTGAGGACATGTGTATCTACACTGGGGGCATATCTGGCACTGTCGGGACATATGTATCTGCACTGGGGGCATATCTGGCACTGTGGGGACATGTGTATCTGCACTGGGGGCATATCTGGCACTGTGGGGACATATGTATCTACACTGGGGGCATATCTGGCACTGTGGTGACATGTGTATCTACAATGGGGGCATAGTTGGCACTGTGGGGACATGTGTATCTACACTGGGGGCATAGCTGGCACTGTGGGGACATGTGTATCTGCACTGGGGGGACATGTGTATCTTCACTGGGGGCATATCTGGCATTGTGGGGACATGTGTATCTGCACTGGGGGCATATCTGGCACTGTGGGGACATGTGTATCTGCACTGGGGGCATATGTGGCACTGTGGGGACATGTGTTCCTGGCACTGGGGACATAGCTGGCACTGTGGGGGTATGTGTATCTGCACTGGGGGCATATCTGGCACTGTGGGGACATGTGTATCTGCACTGGGGGCATATCTGGCACTGTGGGGACGTGTATCTGCACTGGGGGCATATCTGGCACTGTGGGGACATGTGTATCTGCACTGGGGACATATCTGGCACTGTGGGGACATGTGTATCTGCACTGGGGGCATATCTGGGACTCTGGGGACATGTGTATCTGCACTGGGGGCATATCTGGCACTGTGGGGACATGTGTATCTACACTGGGGGCATATCTGGCACTGTGGGTACATGTGTATCTACACTGGGAGCATAGCTGGCACTGTGGGGACATGTGTATCTGCACTGGTGGCATATCTGGCACTGTGGGACATGTGTATCTGCACTGGGGGCATATCTGGCACTGTGGGGACATGTGTATCTGCACTGGGGACATATCTGGCACTGTGGGGACATGTGTATCTACACTGGGGTCATAGCTGGCACTGTGGGGACATGTGTATCTTCACTGGGGGCATATCTGGCACTGTGGGGACATGTGTATCGGCACTGGGGGCATATCTGGCACTGTGGGGTCATGTGTATCTGCACTGGGGGCATATCTGACACTGTGGGGACATGTGTATCTGCACTGGGGGCATATCTGGCACTGTGGGGGTATGTGTATCTGCACTGGGGGCATATATGGCACTGTGGGGACATGTGTATCTACACTGGGGGCATATCTGGCACTGTCGGGACATATGTATCTGCACTGGGGGCATATCTGGCACTGTGGGGACATGTGTATCTGCACTGGGGGCATATCTGGCACTGTGGGGACATATGTATCTACACTGGGGGCATATCTGGCACTGTGGTGACATGTGTATCTACAATGGGGGCATAGTTGGCACTGTGGGGACATGTGTATCTACACTGGGGGCATAGCTGGCACTGTGGGTACATGTGTATCTGCACTGGGGGGACATGTGTATCTGCACTGGGGGCATTTCTGGCACTGTGGGGACATGTGTATCTGCACTGGGGGCATATCTGGCACTGTGGGGACATGTGTATCTGCACTGGGGGCATATGTGGCACTGTGGGGACATGTGTTCCTGGCACTGGGGACATAGCTGGCACTGTTGGGGTATGTGTATCTGCACTGGGGGCATATCTGGCACTGTGGGGACATGTGTATCTGCACTGGGGGCATATCTGGCACTGTGGGGACATGTTAATCTGCACTGGGGGCATATCTAGCACTGTGGGGACATGTGTATCTGCACTGGGGGCATATCTGGCACTGTGGGGACATGTGTATCTGCACTGGGGGCATATCTGGCACTGTGGGGACAAGTGTATATGCACTGGGGGCATATCTGGCACTCTGGGGACATGTGTATCTGCACTGGGGGCATATCTGGCACTGTGGGGACATGTGTATCTACACAGGGGGCATATCTGGCACTGTGGGTACATGTGTATCTACACTGGGAGCATAGCTGGCACTGTGGGGACATGTGTATCTGCACTGGGGGCATATCTGGCACTGTGGGGGTATGTGTATCTGCACTGGGGGCATATATGGCACTGTGGGGACATGTGTATCTACACTGGGGGCATATCTGGCACTGTCGGGACATATGTATCTGCACTGGGGGCATATCTGGCACTGTGGGGACATGTGTATCTGCACTGGGGGCATATCTGGCACTGTGGGGACATATGTATCTACACTGGGGGCATATCTGGCACTGTGGTGACATGTGTATCTACAATGGGGGCATAGTTGGCACTGTGGGGACATGTGTATCTACACTGGGGGCATAGCTGGCACTGTGGGGACATGTGTATCTGCACTGGGGGGACATGTGTATCTTCACTGGGGGCATATCTGGCATTGTGGGGACATGTGTATCTGCACTGGGGGCATATCTGGCACTGTGGGGACATGTGTATCTGCACTGGGGGCATATGTGGCACTGTGGGGACATGTGTTCCTGGCACTGGGGACATAGCTGGCACTGTGGGGGTATGTGTATCTGCACTGGGGGCATATCTGGCACTGTGGGGACATGTGTATCTGCACTGGGGGCATATCTGGCACTGTGGGGACGTGTATCTGCACTGGGGGCATATCTGGCACTGTGGGGACATGTGTATCTGCACTGGGGACATATCTGGCACTGTGGGGACATGTGTATCTGCACTGGGGGCATATCTGGCACTCTGGGGACATGTGTATCTGCACTGGGGGCATATCTGGCACTGTGGGGACATGTGTATCTACACTGGGGGCATATCTGGCACTGTGGGTACATGTGTATCTACACTGGGAGCATAGCTGGCACTGTGGGGACATGTGTATCTGCACTGGTGGCATATCTGGCACTGTGGGACATGTGTATCTGCACTGGGGGCATATCTGGCACTGTGGGGACATGTGTATCTGCACTGGGGACATATCTGGCACTGTGGGGACATGTGTATCTACACTGGGGTCATAGCTGGCACTGTGGGGACATGTGTATCTTCACTGGGGGCATATCTGGCACTGTGCGGACATGTGTATCGGCACTGGGGGCATATCTGGCACTGTGGGGACATGTGTATCTGCACTGGGGGCATATCTGGCACTGTGGGGACATGTGTATCTGCACTGGGGGCATATCTGGCACTGTGGGGGTATGTGTATCTGCACTGGGGGCATATATGGCACTGTGGGGACATGTGTATCTACACTGGGGGCTTATCTGGCACTGTCGGGACATATGTATCTGCACTGGGGGCATATCTGGCACTGTGGGGACATGTGTATCTGCACTGGGGGCATATCTGGCACTGTGGGGACATATGTATCTACACTGGGGGCATATCTGGCACTGTGGTGACATGTGTATCTACAATGGGGGCATAGTTGGCACTGTGGGGACATGTGTATCTACACTGGGGGCATTGCTGGCACTGTGGGTACATGTGTATCTGCACTGGGGGGACATGTGTATCTGCACTGGGGGCATTTCTGGCACTGTGGGGACATGTGTATCTGCACTGGGGGCATATCTGGCACTGTGGGGACATGTGTATCTGCACTGGGGGCATATGTGGCACTGTGGGGACATGTGTTCCTGGCACTGGGGACATAGCTGGCACTGTTGGGGTATGTGTATCTGCACAGGGGGCATATCTGGCACTGTGGGGACATGTGTATCTGCACTGGGGGCATATCTGGCACTGTGGGGACATGTGTATCTGCACTGGGGGCATATCTAGCACTGTGGGGACATGTGTATCTGCACTGGGGGCATATCTGGCACTGTGGGGACATGTGTATCTGCACTGGGGGCATATCTGGCACTGTGGGGACATGTGTATCTGCACTGGGGGCATATCTGGCACTGTGGGGACATGTGTTCCTGGCACTGGAGGCATATCTAGCATTGTGGGGGCATGTGTATCTGGCATGGGGGACATATCTGGCACTGTGGGGGCATGTGTATCTGCACTGGGGGCATATTTGGCACTGTGGGGACATGTGTATCTGCACTGGGGGCATATCTGGCACTGTGGGGACATGTGTATCTGCACTGGGGGCATATCTAGCACTGTGGGGACATGTGTTCCTGGCACTGGAGGCATATCTGGCACTGTGGGGACATGTGTATCTACACTGGGGGCATATCTGGCACTGTGGGGGCATGTGTATCTACACTGGGGGCATATCTGGCACGGTGGGGACATGTGTATCTGCACTGGGGGCATATCTGGCACTGTGGGGACATGTGTTCCTGGCACTGTGGACATAGCTGACACTGTGGGGACATGTGTATCTGGCACTGGGGACATATCTAGCACTGTGGGGGCATGTGTATCTACACTGGGGGCATATCTGGCACTGTGGGGACATGTGTTCCTGGCACTGGAGGCATATCTTGCACTGTGGGGGCATGTGTATCTGGCACCGGGGACATATCTGGCACTGTGGGGGCATGTGTATCTACACTGGGGGCATATCTGGCACTGTGGGGACATGTGTATCTGCACTGGGGGCATATCTGGCACTGTGGGGACATATGTATCTGCACTGGGGGCATATCTGGCACTGTGAAGACATGTGTATCTGCACTGGGGGCATATCTAGCACTGTTGGGACATGTGTATCTGCACTGGGGGCATATCTGGCACTGTGGGGACATGTGTATCTGCACTGGGGGCATATCTGGCACTGTCGGGACATATGTATCTGCACTGGGGGCATATCTGGCACTGTGGGGACATGTGTATCTGCACTGGGGGCATATCTGGCACTGTGGGGACATATGTATCTACACTGGGGGCATATCTGGCACTGTGGTGACATGTGTATCTACAATGGGGGCATAGTTGGTACTGTGGGGACATGTGTATCTACACTGGGGGCATAGCTGGCACTGTGGGGACATGTGTATCTGCACTGGGGGGACATGTGTATCTTCACTGGGGGCATATCTGGCATTGTGGGGACATGTGTATCTGCACTGGGGGCATATCTGGCACTGTGGGGACATGTGTATCTGCACTGGGGGCATATGTGGCACTGTGGGGACATGTGTTCCTGGCACTGGGGACATAGCTGGCACTGTGGGGGTATGTGTATCTGCACTGGGGGCATATCTGACACTGTGGGGACATGTGTATCTGCACTGGGGGCATATCTGGCACTGTGGGGACGTGTATCTGCACTGGGGGCATATCTGGCACTGTGGGGACATGTGTATCTGCACTGGGGACATATCTGGCACTGTGGGGACATGTGTATCTGCACTGGGGGCATATCTGGCACTCTGGGGACATGTGTATCTTCACTGGGGGCATATCTGGCACTGTGGGGACATGTGTATCTACACTGGGGGCATATCTGGCACTGTGGGTACATGTGTATCTACACTGGGAGCATAGCTGGCACTGTGGGGACATGTGTATCTGCACTGGTGGCATATCTGGCACTGTGGGACATGTGTATCTGCACTGGGGGCATATCTGGCACTGTGGGGACATGTGTATCTGCACTGGGGACATATCTGGCACTGTGGGGACATGTGTATCTACACTGGGGTCATAGCTGGCACTGTGGGGACATGTGTATCTTCACTGGGGGCATATCTGGCACTGTGGGGACATGTGTATCGGCACTGGGGGCATATCTGGCACTGTGGGGACATGTGTATCTGCACTGGGGGCATATCTGACACTGTGGGGACATGTGTATCTGCACTGTGGGCATATCTGGCACTGTGGGGGTATGTGTATCTGCACTGGGGGCATATATGGCACTGTGGGGACATGTGTATCTACACTGGGGGCATATCTGGCACTGTCGGGACATATGTATCTGCACTGGGGGCATATCTGGCACTGTGGGGACATGTGTATCTGCACTGGGGGCATATCTGGCGCTGTGGGGACATATGTATCTACACTGGGGGCATATCTGGCACTGTGGTGACATGTGTATCTACAATGGGGGCATAGTTGGCACTGTGGGGACATGTGTATCTACACTGGGGGCATAGCTGGCACTGTGGGTACATGTGTATCTGCACTGGGGGGACATGTGTATCTGCACTGGGGGCATTTCTGGCACTGCGGGGACATTTTTATCTGCACTGGGGGCATATCTGGCACTGTGGGGACATGTGTATCTGCACTGGGGGCATATGTGGCACTGTGGGGACATGTGTTCCTGGCACTGGGGACATAGCTGGCACTGTTGGGGTATGTGTATCTGCACTGGGGGCATATCTGGCACTGTGGGGACATGTGTATCTGCACTGGGGGCATATCTGGCACTGTGGGGACATGTGTATCTGGCACCGGGGACATATCTGGCACTGTGGGGGCATGTGTATCTACACTGGGGGCATATCTGGCACTGTGGGGACATGTGTATCTGCACTGGGGGCATATCTGGCACTGTGGGGACATATGTATCTGCACTGGGGGCATATCTGGCACTGTGAAGACATGTGTATCTGCACTGGGGGCATATCTAGCACTGTTGGGACATGTGTATCTGCACTGGGGGCATATCTGGCACTGTGGGGACATGTGTATCTGCACTGGGGGCATATCTGGCACTGTGGGGACATGTGTATCTGCACTGGGGGCATATCTGGCACTGTCGGGACATATGTATCTGCACTGGGGGCATATCTGGCACTGTGGGGACATGTGTATCTGCACTGGGGGCATATCTGGCACTGTGGGGACATATGTATCTACACTGGGGGCATATCTGGCACTGTGGTGACATGTGTATCTACAATGGGGGCATAGTTGGCACTGTGGGGACATGTGTATCTACACTGGGGGCATAGCTGGCACTGTGGGGACATGTGTATCTGCACTGGGGGGACATGTGTATCTTCACTGGGGGCATATCTGGCATTGTGGGGACATGTGTATCTGCACTGGGGGCATATCTGGCACTGTGGGAACATGTGTATCTGCACTGGGGGCATATGTGGCACTGTGGGGACATGTGTTCCTGGCACTGGGGACATAGCTGGCACTGTGGGGGTATGTGTATCTGCACTGGGGGCATATCTGGCACTGTGGGGACATGTGTATCTGCACTGGGGGCATATCTGGCACTGTGGGGACGTGTATCTGCACTGGGGGCATATCTGGCACTGTGGGGACATGTGTATCTGCACTGGGGACATATCTGGCACTGTGGGGACATGTGTATCTGCACTGGGGGCATATCTGGCACTCTGGGGACATGTGTATCTGCACTGGGGGCATATCTGGCACTGTGGGGACATGTGTATCTACACTGGGGGCATATCTGGCACTGTGGGTACATGTGTATCTACACTGGGAGCATAGCTGGCACTGTGGGGACATGTGTATCTGCACTGGGGGCATATCTGGCACTGTGGGACATGTGTATCTGCACTGGGGGCATATCTGGCACTGTGGGGACATGTGTATCTGCACTGGGGACATATCTGGCACTGTGGGGACATGTGTATCTACACTGGGGTCATAGCTGGCACTGTGGGGACATGTGTATCTTCACTGGGGGCATATCAGGCACTGTGGGGACATGTGTATCGGCACTGGGGGCATATCTGGCACTGTGGGGACATGTGTATCTGCACTGGGGGCATATCTGGCACTGTGGGGACATGTGTATCTGCACTGGGGGCATATCTGGCACTGTGGGGGTATGTGTATCTGCACTGGGGGCATATATGGCACTGTGGGGACATGTGTATCTACACTGGGGGCATATCTGGCACTGTCGGGACATATGTATCTGCACTGGGGGCATATCTGGCACTGTGGGGACATGTGTATCTGCACTGGGGGCATATCTGGCACTGTGGGGACATATGTATCTACACTGGGGGCATATCTGGCACTGTGGTGACATGTGTATCTACAATGGGGGCATAGTTGGCACTGTGGGGACATGTGTATCTACACTGGGGGCATAGCTGGCACTGTGGGTACATGTGTATCTGCACTGGGGGGACATGTGTATCTGCACTGGAGCATTTCTGGCACTGTGGGGACATGTGTATCTGCACTGGGGGCATATCTGGCACTGTGGGGACATGTGTATCTGCACTGGGGGCATATGTGGCACTGTGGGGACATTTGTTCCTGGCACTGGGGACATAGCTGGCACTGTTGGGGTATGTGTATCTGCACTGGGGGCATATCTGGCACTGTGGGGACATGTGTATCTGCACTGGGGGCATATCTGGCACTGTGGGGACATGTGTATCTGCACTGGGGGCATATCTAGCACTGTGGGGACATGTGTATCTGCACTGGGGGCATATCTGGCACTGTGGGGACATGTGTTCCTGGCACTGGAGGCATATCTGGCACTGTGGGGACATGTTTATCTACACTGGGGGCATGTCTGGCACTGTGGGGGCATGTGTATCTACACTGGGGGCATATCTGGCACGGTGGGGACATGTGTATCTGCACTGGGGGCATATCTGGCACTGTGGGGACATGTGTTCCTGGCACTGTGGACATAGCTGACACTGTGGGGACATGTGTATCTGCCACTGGGGACATATCTGGCACTGTGGGGGCATGTGTATCTACACTGGGGGCATATCTGGCACTGTGGGGACATGTGTTCCTGGCACTGGAGGCATATCTGGCACTGTGGGGGCATGTGTATCTGGCACCGGGGACATATCTGGCACTGTGGGGGCATGTGTATCTACACTGGGGGCATATCTGGCACTGTGGGGACATGTGTATCTGCACTGGGGGCATATCTGGCACTGTGGGGACATATGTATCTGCACTGGGGGCATATCTGGCACTGTGAAGACATGTGTATCTGCACTGCGGGCATATCTAGCACTGTTGGGACATGTGTATCTGCACTGGGGGCATATCTGGCACTGTGGGGACATGTGTATCTGCACTGGGGGCATATCTGGCACTGTGGGGACAAGTGTTCCTGGCACTGGAGGCATATCTGGCACTGTGGGGGCATGTGTATCTGCACTGGGAGGCATATCTGGCACTGTGAGGGCATGTGTATCTGCACTGGGGGCATATCTGGCACTGTAGGAGGCATGTGTATCTGCACTGGGGGCTTATCTAGCACTGTGGGGACATGTGTATCTGCACTGGGGGCATATCTGGCACTGTGGGGACATGTTTATCTGCACTGGGGGCATATCTGGCACTGTGGGGACATGTGTATCTGCACTGGGGGCATATCTGGCACTGTGGGGGCATGTGTATCTTCACTGGGGGCATACCTGGCACTGTGGGGGCATGTGTATCTGCACTGGGGGCATATCTGGCAATGTGGGAGGGACTGTGGAGACATGTATCAGCACTGGGGGCATATCTGGCGCTGTGGGGGCATGTGTAGCAGCACTGGGGGCATATCTGGCACTGTGGGGGCATGTGTAGCAGCACTGGGGGCATATCTGGCAATGTGGGAGGCAGTGTGGGGACATGTATCAGCACTGGGGGCATATCTGGCGCTGTGGGGGCATGTGTAGCAGCACTGGGGGCATATCTGGCACTGTGGGAGGCACTGTGGGGACATGTGTATCTGCACTGGGGGCATATCTGGCACTGTGGGAGGCACTGTGGGGGCATGTGTATCTTCACTGGGGGCATACCTGGCACTGTGGGGGCATGTGTATCTGCACTGGGGGCATATCTGGCAATGTGGGAGGGACTGTGGAGACATGTATCAGCACTGGGGGCATATCTGGCGCTGTGGGGGCATGTGTAGCAGCACTGGGGGCATATCTGGCACTGTGGGGGCATGTGTAGCAGCACTGGGGGCATATCTGGCAATGTGGGAGGCAGTGTGGGGACATGTATCAGCACTGGGGGCATATCTGGCGCTGTGGGGGCATGTGTAGCAGCACTGGGGGCATATCTGGCACTGTGGGAGGCACTGTGGGGACATGTGTATCTGCACTGGGGGCATATCTGGCACTGTGGGAGGCACTGTGGGGGCATGTGTATCTGCACTGGGGGCATATCTGGCACTGTGGGGACATATGTATCTGCACTGGGGGCATATCTGGCGCTGTGGGGACATGAGTATCTGCACTGGGGGTATATCTGGCACTGTGGGGACATGTGTATCTGCACTGGAGGCATATCTGGCACTGTGGGGCATGTGTATCTACATTGGCGGCATTTCTGGCACTGTGGGGACATGTGTATCTGCACTGGGGGCATATCTGGCACTGTGGGGACATGTGTATCTGCACTGGGGGCATAGCTGGCACTGTGGGGACATGTGTATCTGCACTGGGGGCATATCTGGCACTGTGGGGACATGTGTATATGCACTGGGGGCATATCTGGCACTGTGGGGGTATGTGTATCTGCACTGGGGCCATATCTGGCACTGTGGGGGCATATATATCTGCACTGGGGGCATATCTGGCACTGTGGGGACATGTGTATCTGCACTGGGGACATAGCTGGCACTGTGGGGACATGTGTATCTGCACTGGGGGCATATCTGGCACTGTGGGGACATGTGTATCTGCACTGGGGACATATCTGGCACTGTGGGGACATGTGTATCTGCACTGGGGGCATATCTGGCACTGTGGGGACATGTGTATCTACACTGGGGGCATATCTGGCACTGTGGGTACATGTGTATCTACACTGGGAGCATAGCTGGCACTGTGGGGACATGTGTATCTGCACTGGGGGCATATCTGGCACTGTGGGACATGTGTATCTGCACTGGGGGCATATCTGGCACTGTGGGGACATGTGTATCTGCACTGGGGACATATCTGGCAATGTGGGAGGGACTGTGGAGACATGTATCAGCACTGGGGGCATATCTGGCGCTGTGGGGGCATGTGTAGCAGCACTGGGGGCATATCTGGCACTGTGGGGGCATGTGTAGCAGCACTGGGGGCATATCTGGCAATGTGGGAGGGACTGTGGAGACATGTATCTGCACTGGGGGCATATCTGGCATTGTCGGGGCATGTGTATCTGCACTGGGGGCATATCTGGCACTGTGGGGCATGTGTATCTGCACTGGGGGCATATCTGGCACTGTGGGGACATGTGTATCTACACTGGGGGCATATCTGGCACTGTAAGGGTATGTGTATCTGCACTGGGGGCATAGCTGGCACTGTGGGGACATGTGTATCTGCACTGGGGGCATATCTGGCACTGTGGGGGCATATGTATCTGCACTGGGGGCATAGCTGGCACTGTTAGGACATGTGTATCTGCACTGGGGGCATATCTGGCACTGTGGGGACATGTGTATCTGCACTGGGGGCATATCTGGCACTGAGGGGGTATGTGTATCTGCACTGGGGGCATATCTGGCACTGTGGGGGCATATATATCTGCACTGGGGGCATATCTGGCACTGTGGGGACATGTGTATCTGCACTGGGGACATAGCTGGCACTGTGGGGACATGTGTATCTGCACTGGGGGCATATCTGGCACTGTGGGGACATGTGTATCTGCACTGGGGGCATATCTGGCACTGTGGGGACATGTGTATCTGCACTGGGGGCATATCTGGCACTGTGGGGACATGTGTATCTGCACTGGGGGCATATCTGGCACTGTGGGGACGTGTATCTGCACTGGGGGCATATCTGGCACTGTGGGGACATGTGGATCTGCACTGGGGACATATCTGGCACTGTGGGGACATGTGGATCTGCACTGGGGGCATATCTGGCACTGTGGGGACATGTGTATCTGCACTGGGGGCATATCTGGCACTGTGGGGACATGTGTATCTACACTGGGGGCTTATCTGGCACTGTGGGTACATGTGTATCTAAACTGGGAGCATAGCTGGCACTGTGGGGACATGTGTATCTGCACTTTGGGCATATCTGGCACTGTGGGACACGTGTATCTGCACTGGGGGCATATCTGGCACAGTGGGGACATGTGTATCTGCACTGGGGACATATCTGGCACTGTGGGGACATGTGTATCTACACTGGGGGCATAGCTGGCACTGTGGGGACATGTGTATCTTCACTGGGGGCATATCTGGCACTGTGGGGACATGTGTATCTGCACTGGGGGCATATCTGGCACTGTGGGGACGTCTATCTGCACTGGGGGCATATCTGGCACTGTGGGGACATGTGTATCTGCACTGGGGACATATCTGGCACTGTGCAGACATGTATATCTGCACTGGGGGCATATCTGGCCCTGTGGGGACATGAGTATCTGCACTGGGGGCATATCTGGCATTGTCGGGGCATGTGTATCTGCACTGGGGGCATATCTGGCACTGTGGGGGCATGTGTATCTGCACTGGGGGCATATCTGGCACTGTGGGGACATGTGTATCTACACTGGGGGCATATCTGGCACTGTGGGGGTATGTGTATCTGCACTGGGGGCATAACTGGCACTGTGGGGACATGTGTATCTGCACTGGGGGCATAGCTGGCACTGTGGGGACATGTGTATCTACACTGGGGGCATATCTGGCACTGTGGGGGCATATGTATCTGCACTGGGGGCATATCTGGCACTGTGGGGACCTGTGTATCTGCGCTGGGGGCATAGCTGGCACTGTGGGGACATGTGTATTTGCACTGGGGGCATATCTGGCACTGTGGGGACATGTGTATCTGCACTGGGGGCATATCTGGCACTGTGGGGGTATGTGTATCTGCACTGGGGGCATATCTGGCACTGTGGGGGCATATATATCTGCACTGGGGGCATATCTGGCACTGTGGGGACATGTGTATCTGCACTGGGGACATAGCTGGCACTGTGGGGACATGTGTATCTGCACTGGGGGCATATCTGGCACTGTGGGGACATGTGTATCTGCACTGGGGGGCATATCTGGCACTGTGGGGGTATGTGTATCTGCACTGGGGGCATATATGGCACTGTGGGGACATGTGTATCTACACTGGGGGCATATCTGGCACTGTTGGGACATATGTATCTGCACTGGGGGCATATCTGGCACTGTGGGGACATGTGTATCTGCACTGGGGGCATATCTGGCACTATGGGGACATGTGTATCTACACTGGGGGCATATCTGGCACTGTGGTGACATGTGTATCTACAATGGGGGCATAGTTGGCACTGTGGGGACATGTGTATCTACACTGGGGGCATAGCTGGCACTGTGGGGACATGTGTATCTGCACTGGGGGGACATGTGTATCTGCACTGGGGGCATATCTGGCACTGTGGGGACATGTGTATCTGCACTGGGGGCATATGTGGCACTGTGGGGACATGTGTTCCTGGCACTGGGGACATAGCTGGCACTGTGGGGGTATGTGTATCTGCACTGGGGGCATATCTGGCACTGTGGGGACATGTGTATCTGCACTGGGGGCATATCTGGCACTGTGGGGACATGTGTATCTGCACTGGGGGCATATCTGGCACTGTGGGGACATGTGTATCTGCACTGGGGGCATATCTGGCACTGTGGGGACATGTGTATCTACACTGGGGGCATATCTGGCACTGTGGGGACATGTGTTTCTGCACTGGGGGCATATCTGGCACTGTGGGGACATGTGTTCCTGGCACTGGAGGCATATCTGGCATTGTGGGGGCATGTGTATCTGGCACGGGGGACAAATCTGGCACTGTGGGGGCATGTGTATCTGCACTGGGGGCATATTTGGCACTGTGGGGACATGTGTATCTGCACTGGGGGCATATCTGGCACTGTGGGGACATGTGTATCTGCACTGGGGGCATATCTAGCACTGTGGGGACATGTGTATCTGCACTGGGGGCATATCTGGAACTGTGGGGACATGTGTATCTGCACTGGGGGCATATCTGGCACTGTGGGGACATGTGTTCCTGGCACTGGAGGCATATCTGGCACTGTGGGGACATGTGTATCTACACTGGGGGCATATCTGGCACTGTGGGGGCATGTGTATCTACACTGGGGGCATATCTGGCACGGTGGGGACATGTGTATCTGCACTGGGGGCATATCTGGCACTGTGGGGACATGTGTTCCTGGCACTGTGGACATAGCTGACACTGTTGGGACATGTGTATCTGGCACTGGGGACATATCTGGCACTGTGGGGACATTTGTTCCTGGCACTGGAGGCATATCTGGCACTGTGGGGGCATGTGTATCTGGCACCGGGGACATATCTGGCACTGTGGGGGCATGTGTATCTACACTGGGGGCATATCTGGCACTGTGGGGACATGTGTATCTGCACTGGGGGCATATCTGGCACTGTGGGGACATATGTATCTGCACTGGGAGCATATCTGGCACTGTGAAGACATGTGTATCTGCACTGGGGGCATATCTAGCACTGTGGGGACATGTGTATCTGCACTGGGGGCATATCTGGCACTGTGGGGACATGTGTATCTGCACTGGGGGCATATCTGGCACTGTGGGGACATGTGTCCCTGGCACTGGAGGCATATCTGGCACTGTGGGGGCATGTGTATCTGCACTGGGAGGCATATCTGGCACTGTGGGGACATGTGTTCCTGGCACTGGAGGCATATCTGGCACTGTGGGGGCATGTGTATCTGCACTGGGGGCATATCTAGCACTGTGGGGACATGTGTATCTGCACTGGGGGCATATCTGGCACTGTGGGGACATGTGTATCTGCACTGGGGGCATATCTGGCATTGTGGGGGCATGTGTATCTGCATTGGGGGCATATCTGGCACTGTGGGGGCATATGTATCTGCACTGGGGGCATACCTGGCACTGTTGGGACATGTGTATTTGCACTGGGGGCATATCTGGCACTGTGGGGACATGTGTATCTACACTGGGGGCATATCTGGCACTGTGAGGGTATGTGTATCTGCACTGGGGGCATATCTGGCACTGTGGGGGCATGTTTATCTGCACTGGGGGCATAGCTGGCACTGTGGGGACATGTGTATCTGCACTGGGGGCATATCTGGCACTGTGGGGACATGTGTATCTGCACTGGGGGCATATCTGGCACTGTGGGGACATGTGTATCTGCACTGGGGACATATCTGGCACTGTGCAGACATGTATATCTGCACTGGGGGCATATCTGGCCCTGTGGGGACATGAGTATCTGCACTGGGGGCATATCTGGCATTGCCGGGGCATGTGTATCTGCACTGGGGGCATATCTGGCACTGTGGGGGCATGTGTATCTGCACTGGGGGCATATCTCGCACTGTGGGGACATGTGTATCTACACTGGGGGCATATCTGGCACTGTAAGGGTATGTGTATCTGCACTGGGGGCATAGCTGGCACTGTGGGGACATGTGTATCTGCACTGGGGGCATAGCTGGCACTGTGGGGACATGTGTATCTACACTGGGGGCATATCTGGCACTGTGGGGGCATATGTATCTGCACTGGGGGCATATCTGGCACTGTTGGGACATGTGTATCTGCACTGGGGGCATAGCTGGCACTGTTAGGACATGTGTATCTGCACTGGGGGCATATCTGGCACTGTGGGGACATGTGTATCTGCACTGGGGGCATATCTGGCACTGTGGGGGTATGTGTATCTGCACTGGGGGCATAATTGGCACTGTGGGGGCATATATATCTGCACTGGGGGCATATCTGGCACTGTGGGGACATGTGTATCTGCACTGGGGACATAGCTGGCACTGTGGGGACATGTGTATCTGCACTGGGGGCATATCTGGCACTGTGGGGACATGTGTATCTGCACTGGGGGCATATCTGGCACTGTGGGGACATGTGTATCTGCACTGGGGGCATATCTGGCACTGTGGGGACATGTGTATCTGCACTGGGGGCATATCTGGCACTGTGGGGACGTGTATCTGCACTGGGGGCATATCTGGCACTGTGGGGACATGTGGATCTGCACTGGGGACATATCTGGCACTGTGGGGACATGTGTATCTGCACTGGGGGCATATCTGGCACTGTGGGGACATGTGTATCTGCACTGGGGGCATATCTGGCACTGTGGGTACATGTGTATCTACACTGGGGGCATATCTGGCACTGTGGGTACATGTGTATCTACACTGGGAGCATAGCTGGCACTGTGGGGACATGTGTATCTGCACTTTGGGCATATCTGGCACTGTGGGACATGTGTATCTGCACTGGGGGCATATCTGGCACTGTGGGGACATGTGTATCTGCACTGGGGACATATCTGGCACTGTGGGGACATGTGTGTCTACACTGGGGGCATAGCTGGCACTGTGGGGACATGTGTATCTTCACTGGGGGCATATCTGGCACTGTGGGGACATGTGTATCTGCACTGGGGGCATATCTGGCACTGTGGGGACGTCTATCTGCACTGGGGGAATATCTGGCACTGTGGGGACATGTGTATCTGCACTGGGGACATATCTGGCACTGTGCAGACATGTATATCTGCACTGGGGGCATATCTGGCCCTGTGGGGACATGAGTATCTGCACTGGGGGCATATCTGGCATTGTCGGGGCATGTGTATCTGCACTGGGGGCATAGCTGGCACTGTGGGGACATGTGTATCTACACTGGGGGCATATCTGGCACTGTGGGGGCATATGTATCTGCACTGGGGGCATATCTGGCACTGTGGGGACCTGTGTATCTGCACTGGGGGCATAGCTGGCAGTGTGGGGACATGTGTATCTGCACTGGGGGCATATCTGGCACTGTGGGGACATGTGTATCTGCACTGGGGGCATATCTGGCACTGTGGGGACATGTGTATCTGCACTGGGGACATATCTGGCACTGTGCAGACATGTATATCTGCACTGGGGGCATATCTGGCCCTGTGGGGACATGAGTATCTGCACTGGGGGCATATCTGGCATTGTCGGGGCATGTGTATCTGCACTGGGGGCATATCTGGCACTGTGGGGGCATGTGTATCTGCACTGGGGGCATATCTGGCACTGTGGGGACATGTGTATCTACACTGGGGGCATATCTGGCACTGTAAGGGTATGTGTATCTGCACTGGGGGCATAGCTGGCACTGTGGGGACATGTGTATCTGCACTGGGGGCATAGCTGGCACTGTGGGGACATGTGTATCTACACTGGGGGCATATCTGGCACTGTGGGGGCATATGTATCTGCACTGGGGGCATATCTGGCACTGTGGGGACATGTGTATCTGCACTGGGGGGCATAGCTGGCACTGTGGGGACATGTGTATCTACACTGGGGGCATATCTGGCACTGTGGGGACATGTGTATCTGCACTGGGGGCATATCTGGCACTGTGGGGACATGTGTATCTGCACTGGGGACATATCTGGCACTGTGCAGACATGTATATCTGCACTGGGGGCATATCTGGCCCTGTGGGGACATGAGTATCTGCACTGGGGGCATATCTGGCATTGTCGGGGCATGTGTATCTGCACTGGGGGCATATCTGGCACTGTGGGGGCATGTGTATCTGCACTGGGGGCATATCTGGCACTGTGGGGACATGTGTATCTGCACTGGGGACATATCTGGCACTGTGCAGACATGTATATCTGCACTGGGGGCATATCTGGCCCTGTGGGGACATGAGTATCTGCACTGGGGGCATATCTGGCATTGTCGGGGCATGTGTATCTGCACTGGGGGCATATCTGGCACTGTGGGGGCATGTGTATCTGCACTGGGGGCATATCTGGCACTGTGGGGACATGTGTATCTACACTGGGGGCATATCTGGCACTGTAAGGGTATGTGTATCTGCACTGGGGGCATAGCTGGCACTGTGGGGACATGTGTATCTGCACTGGGGGCATAGCTGGCACTGTGGGGACATGTGTATCTACACTGGGGGCATATCTGGCACTGTGGGGGCATATGTATCTGCACTGGGGGCATATCTGGCACTGTGGGGACATGTGTATCTGCACTGGGGGCATAGCTGGCACTGTTAGGACATGTGTATCTGTACTGGGGGCATATCTGGCACTGTGGGGACATGTGTATCTGCACTGGGGGCATATCTGGCACTGTGGGGACATGTGTATCTGCACTGGGGACATAGCTGGCACTGTGGGGACATGTGTATCTGCACTGGGGGCATATCTGGCACTGTGGGGACATGTGTATCTGCACTGGGGGCATATCTGGCACTGTGGGGACATGTGTATCTGCACTGGGGGCATATCTGGCACTGTGGGGGACATGTGTATCTGCACTGGGGGCATATCTGGCACTGTGGGGACGTGTATCTGCACTGGGGGCATATCTGGCATTGTGGGGACATGTGGATCTGCACTGGGGACATATCTGGCACTGTGGGGACATGTGTATCTGCACTGGGGGCATATCTGGCACTGTGGGGACATGTGTATCTGCACTGGGGGCATATCTGGCACTGTGGGTACATGTGTATCTACACTGGGGGCATATCTGGCACTGTGGGTACATGTGTATCTACACTGGGAGCATAGCTGGCACTGTGTGGACATGTGTATCTGCACTTTGGGCATATCTGGCACTGTGGGACATGTGTATCTGCACTGGGGGCATATCTGGCACTGTGGGGACATGTGTATCTGCACTGGGGACATATCTGGCACTGTGGGGACAGGTGTATCTACACTGGGGGCATAGCTGGCACTGTGGGGACATGTGTATCTTCACTGGGGGCATATCTGGCACTGTGGGGACATGTGTATCTGCACTGGGGGCATATCTGGCACTGTGGGGACGTCTATCTGCACTGGGGGCATATCTGGCACTGTGGGGACATGTGTATCTGCACTGGGGACATATCTGGCACTGTGCAGACATGTATATCTGCACTGGGGGCATATCTGGCCCTGTGGGGACATGAGTATCTGCACTGGGGGCATATCTGGCATTGTCGGGGCATGTGTATCTGCACTGGGGGCATATCTGGCACTGTGGGGGCATGTGTATCTGCACTGGGGGCATATCTGGCACTGTGGGGACATGTGTATCTACACTGGGGGCATATCTGGCACTGTGGGGGTATGTGTATCTGCACTGGGGGCATAGCTGGCACTGTGGGGACATGTGTATCTGCACTGGGGGCATAGCTGGCACTGTGGGGACATGTGTATCTACACTGGGGGCATATCTGGCACTGTGGGGGCATATGTATCTGCACTGGGGGCATATCTGGCACTGTGGGGACCTGTGTTTCTGCACTGGGGGCATAGCTGGCACTGTAAGGACATGTGTGTCTGCACTGGGGGCATATCTGGCACTGTGGGGACGTGTATCTGCACTGGGGGCATATCTGGCACTGTGGGACATGTGTATCTGCACTGGGGACATATCTGGCACTGTGGGGACATGTGTATATGCACTGGGGGCATATCTGGCACTCTGGGGACATGTGTATCTGCACTGGGGGCATATCTGGCACTGTGGGGACATGTGTATCTACACAGGGGGCATATCTGGCACTGTGGGTACATGTGTATCTACACTGGGAGCATATCTGGCCCTGTGGGGACATGAGTATCTGCACTGGGGGCATATCTGGCACTGTGGGGACATGTGTATCTGCACTGGGGGCATAGCTGGCACTGTGGGGACATGTGTATCTACACTGGGGGCATATCTGGCACTGTGGGGGCATATGTATCTGCACTGGGGGCATATCTGGCACTGTGGGGACCTGTGTATCTGCACTGGGGGCATAGCTGGCAGTGTGGGGACATGTGTATCTGCACTGGGGGCATATCTGGCACTGTGGGGACATGAGTATCTGCACTGGGGGCATATCTGGCATTGTCGGGGCATGTGTATCTGCACTGGGGGCATATCTGGCACTGTGGGGGCATGTGTATCTGCACTGGGGGCATATCTGGCACTGTGGGGACATGTGTATCTACACTGGGGGCATATCTGGCACTGTAAGGGTATGTGTATCTGCACTGGGGGCATAGCTGGCACTGTGGGGACATGTGTATCTGCACTGGGGGCATAGCTGGCACTGTGGGGACATGTGTATCTACACTGGGGACATATCTGGCACTGTGGGGGCATATGTATCTGCACTGGGGGCATATCTGGCACTGTGGGGACATGTGTATCTGCACTGGGGGCATAGCTGGCACTGTTAGGACATGTGTATCTGTACTGGGGGCATATCTGGCACTGTGGGGACATGTGTATCTGCACTGGGGGCATATCTGGCACTGTGGGGACATGTGTATCTGCACTGGGGACATAGCTGGCACTGTGGGGACATGTGTATCTGCACTGGGGGCATATCTGGCACTGTGGGGACATGTGTATCTGCACTGGGGGCATATCTGGCACTGTGGGGACATGTGTATCTGCACTGGGGGCATATCTGGCACTGTGGGGGACATGTGTATCTGCACTGGGGGCATATCTGGCACTGTGGGGACGTGTATCTGCACTGGGGGCATATCTGGCATTGTGGGGACATGTGGATCTGCACTGGGGACATATCTGGCACTGTGGGGACATGTGTATCTGCACTGGGGGCATATCTGGCACTGTGGGGACATGTGTATCTGCACTGGGGGCATATCTGGCACTGTGGGTACATGTGTATCTACACTGGGGGCATATCTGGCACTGTGGGTACATGTGTATCTACACTGGGAGCATAGCTGGCACTGTGTGGACATGTGTATCTGCACTTTGGGCATATCTGGCACTGTGGGACATGTGTATCTGCACTGGGGGCATATCTGGCACTGTGGGGACATGTGTATCTGCACTGGGGACATATCTGGCACTGTGGGGACACGTGTATCTACACTGGGGGCATAGCTGGCACTGTGGGGACATGTGTATCTTCACTGGGGGCATATCTGGCACTGTGGGGACATGTGTATCTGCACTGGGGGCATATCTGGCACTGTGGGGACGTCTATCTGCACTGGGGGCATATCTGGCACTGTGGGGACATGTGTATCTGCACTGGGGACATATCTGGCACTGTGCAGACATGTATATCTGCACTGGGGGCATATCTGGCCCTGTGGGGACATGAGTATCTGCACTGGGGGCATATCTGGCATTGTCGGGGCATGTGTATCTGCACTGGGGGCATATCTGGCACTGTGGGGGCATGTGTATCTGCACTGGGGGCATATCTGGCACTGTGGGGACATGTGTATCTACACTGGGGGCATATCTGGCACTGTGGGGGTATGTGTATCTGCACTGGGGGCATAGCTGGCACTGTGGGGACATGTGTATCTGCACTGGGGGCATAGCTGGCACTGTGGGGACATGTGTATCTACACTGGGGGCATATCTGGCACTGTGGGGGCATATGTATCTGCACTGGGGGCATATCTGGCACTGTGGGGACCTGTGTTTCTGCACTGGGGGCATAGCTGGCACTGTAAGGACATGTGTGTCTGCACTGGGGGCATATCTGGCACTGTGGGGACGTGTATCTGCACTGGGGGCATATCTGGCACTGTGGGACATGTGTATCTGCACTGGGGACATATCTGGCACTGTGGGGACATGTGTATATGCACTGGGGGCATATCTGGCACTCTGGGGACATGTGTATCTGCACTGGGGGCATATCTGGCACTGTGGGGACATGTGTATCTACACAGGGGGCATATCTGGCACTGTGGGTACATGTGTATCTACACTGGGAGCATAGCTGGCACTGTGGGGACATGTGTATCTGCACTGGGGGCATATCTGGCACTGTGGGGGTATGTGTATCTGCACTGGGGGCATATATGGCACTGTGAGGACATGTGTATCTACACTGGGGGCATATCTGGCACTGTCGGGACATATGTATCTGCACTGGGGGCATATCTGGCACTGTGGGGACATGTGTATCTGCACTGGGGGCATATCTGGCACTGTGGGGACATATGTATCTACACTGGGGGCATATCTGGCACTGTGGTGACATGTGTATCTACAATGGGGGCATAGTTGGCACTGTGGGGACATGTGTATCTACACTGGGGGCATAGCTGGCACTGTGGGGACATGTGTATCTGCACTGGGGGGACATGTGTATCTTCACTGGGGGCATATCTGGCATTGTGGGGACATGTGTATCTGCACTGGGGGCATATCTGGCACTGTGGGGACATGTGTATCTGCACTGGGGGCATATGTGGCACTGTGGGGACATGTGTTCCTGGCACTGGGGACATAGCTGGCACTGTGGGGGTATGTGTATCTGCACTGGGGGCATATCTGGCACTGTGGGGACATGTGTATCTGCACTGGGGGCATATCTGGCACTGTGGGGACGTGTATCTGCACTGGGGGCATATCTGGCACTGTGGGGACATGTGTATCTGCACTGGGGACATATCTGGCACTGTGGGGACATGTGTATCTGCACTGGGGGCATATCTGGCACTCTGGGGACATGTGTATCTGCACTGGGGGCATATCTGGCACTGTGGGGACATGTGTATCTACACTGGGGGCATATCTGGCACTGTGGGTACATGTGTATCTACACTGGGAGCATAGCTGGCACTGTGGGGACATGTGTATCTGCACTGGTGGCATATCTGGCACTGTGGGACATGTGTATCTGCACTGGGGGCATATCTGGCACTGTGGGGACATGTGTATCTGCACTGGGGACATATCTGGCACTGTGGGGACATGTGTATCTACACTGGGGTCATAGCTGGCACTGTGGGGACATGTGTATCTTCACTGGGGGCATATCTGGCACTGTGGGGACATGTGTATCGGCACTGGGGGCATATCTGGCACTGTGGGGACATGTGTATCTGCACTGGGGGCATATCTGACACTGTGGGGACATGTGTATCTGCACTGGGGGCATATCTGGCACTGTGGGGGTATGTGTATCTGCACTGGGGGCATATATGGCACTGTGGGGACATGTGTATCTACACTGGGGGCATATCTAGCACTGTCGGGACATATGTATCTGCACTGGGGGCATATCTGGCACTGTGGGGACATGTGTATCTGCACTGGGGGCATATCTGGCACTGTGGGGACATATGTATCTACACTGGGGGCATATCTGGCACTGTGGTGACATGTGTATCTACACGGGGGGCATAGTTGGCACTGTGGGGACATGTGTATCTACACTGGGGGCATAGCTGGCACTGTGGGTACATGTGTATCTGCACTGGGGGGACATGTGTATCTGCACTGGGGGCAATTCTGGCACTGTGGGGACATGTGTATCTGCACTGGGGGCATATCTGGCACTGTGGGGACATGTGTATCTGCACTGGGGGCATATGTGGCACTGTGGGGACATGTGTTCCTGGCACTGGGGACATAGCTGGCACTGTTGGGGTATGTGTATCTGCACTGGGGGCATATCTGGCACTGTGGGGACATGTGTATCTGCACTGGGGGCATATCTGGCACTGTGGGGACATGTGTATCTGCACTGGGGGCATATCTAGCACTGTGGGGACATGTGTATCTGCACTGGGGGCATATCTGGCACTGTGGGGACATGTGTATCTGCACTGGGGGCATATCTGGCACTGTGGGGACAAGTGTATATGCACTGGGGGCATATCTGGCACTCTGGGGACATGTGTATCTGCACTGGGGGCATATCTGGCACTGTGGGGACATGTGTATCTACACAGGGGGCTTATCTGGCACTGTGGGTACATGTGTATCTACACTGGGAGCATAGCTGGCACTGTGGGGACATGTGTATTTGCACTGGGGGCATATCTGGCACTGTGGGGGTATGTGTATCTGCACTGGGGGCATATATGGCACTGTGGGGACATGTGTATCTACACTGGGGGCATATCTGGCACTGTCGGGACATATGTATCTGCACTGGGGGCATATCTGGCACTGTGGGGACATGTGTATCTGCACTGGGGGCATATCTGGCACTGTGGGGACATATGTATCTACACTGGGGGCATATCTGGCACTGTGGTGACATGTGTATCTACAATGGGGGCATAGTTGGCACTGTGGGGACATGTGTATCTACACTGGGGGCATAGCTGGCACTGTGGGGACATGTGTATCTGCACTGGGGGGACATGTGTATCTTCACTGGGGGCATATCTGGCATTGTGGGGACATGTGTATCTGCACTGGGGGCATATCTGGCACTGTGGGGACATGTGTATCTGCACTGGGGGCATATGTGGCACTGTGGGGACATGTGTTCCTGGCACTGGGGACATAGCTGGCACTGTGGGGGTATGTGTATCTGCACTGGGGGCATATCTGGCACTGTGGGGACATGTGTATCTGCACTGGGGGCATATCTGGCACTGTGGGGACGTGTATCTGCACTGGGGGCATATCTGGCACTGTGGGGACATGTGTATCTGCACTGGAGACATATCTGGCACTGTGGGGACATGTGTATCTGCACTGGGGGCATATCTGGCACTCTGGGGACATGTGTATCTGCACTGGGGGCATATCTGGCACTGTGGGGACATGTGTATCTACACTGGGGGCATATCTGGCACTGTGGGTACATGTGTATCTACACTGGGAGCATAGCTGGCACTGTGGGGACATGTGTATCTGCACTGGTGGCATATCTGGCACTGTGGGACATGTGTATCTGCACTGGGGGCATATCTGGCACTGTGGGGACATGTGTATCTGCACTGGGGACATATCTGGCACTGTGGGGACATGTGTATCTACACTGGGGTCATAGCTGGCACTGTGGGGACATGTGTATCTTCACTGGGGGCATATCTGGCACTGTGGGGACATGTGTATCGGCACTGGGGGCATATCTGGCACTGTGGGGACATGTGTATCTGCACTGGGGGCATATCTGACACTGTGGGGACATGTGTATCTGCACTGGGGGCATATCTGGCACTGTGGGGGTATGTGTATCTGCACTGGGGGCATATATGGCACTGTGGGGACATGTGTATCTACACTGGGGGCATATCTGGCACTGTCGGGACATATGTATCTGCACTGGGGGCATATCTGGCACTGTGGGGACATGTGTATCTGCACTGGGGGCATATCTGGCACTGTGGGGACATATGTATCTACACTGGGGGCATATCTGGCACTGTGGTGACATGTGTATCTACACGGGGGGCATAGTTGGCACTGTGGGGACATGTGTATCTACACTGGGGGCATAGCTGGCACTGTGGGTACATGTGTATCTGCACTGGGGGGACATGTGTATCTGCACTGGGGGCATTTCTGGCACTGTGGGGACATGTGTATCTGCACTGGGGGCATTTCTGGCACTGTGGGGACATGTGTATCTGCACTGGGGGCATATCTGGCACTGTGGGGACATGTGTATCTGCACTGGGGGCATATGTGGCACTGTGGGGACATGTGTTCCTGGCACTGGGGACATAGCTGGCACTGTTGGGGTATGTGTATCTGCACTGGGGGCATATCTGGCACTGTGGGGACATGTGTATCTGCACTGGGGGCATATCTGGCACTGTGGGGACATGTGTATCTGCACTGGGGGCATATCTAGCACTGTGGGGACATGTGTATCTGCACTGGGGGCATATCTGGCACTGTGGGGACATGTGTATCTGCACTGGGGGCATATCTGGCACTGTGGGGACAAGTGTATATGCACTGGGGGCATATCTGGCACTCTGGGGACATGTGTATCTGCACTGGGGGCATATCTGGCACTGTGGGGACATGTGTATCTACACAGGGGGCTTATCTGGCACTGTGGGTACATGTGTATCTACACTGGGAGCATAGCTGGCACTGTGGGGACATGTGTATTTGCACTGGGGGCATATCTGGCACTGTGGGGGTATGTGTATCTGCACTGGGGGCATATATGGCACTGTGGGGACATGTGTATCTACACTGGGGGCATATCTGGCACTGTCGGGACATATGTATCTGCACTGGGGGCATATCTGGCACTGTGGGGACATGTGTATCTGCACTGGGGGCATATCTGGCACTGTGGGGACATATGTATCTACACTGGGGGCATATCTGGCACTGTGGTGACATGTGTATCTACAATGGGGGCATAGTTGGCACTGTGGGGACATGTGTATCTACACTGGGGGCATAGCTGGCACTGTGGGGACATGTGTATCTGCACTGGGGGGACATGTGTATCTTCACTGGGGGCATATCTGGCATTGTGGGGACATGTGTATCTGCACTGGGGGCATATCTGGCACTGTGGGGACATGTGTATCTGCACTGGGGGCATATGTGGCACTGTGGGGACATGTGTTCCTGGCACTGTGGACATAGCTGGCACTGTGGGGGTATGTGTATCTGCACTGGGGGCATATCTGGCACTGTGGGGACATGTGTATCTGCACTGGGGGCATATCTGGCACTGTGGGGACGTGTATCTGCACTGGGGGCATATCTGGCACTGTGGGGACATGTGTATCTGCACTGGGGACATATCTGGCACTGTGGGGACATGTGTATCTGCACTGGGGGCATATCTGGCACTCTGGGGACATGTGTATCTGCACTGGGGGCATATCTGGCACTGTGGGGACATGTGTATCTACACTGGGGGCATATCTGGCACTGTGGGTACATGTGTATCTACACTGGGAGCATAGCTGGCACTGTGGGGACATGTGTATCTGCACTGGTGGCATATCTGGCACTGTGGGACATGTGTATCTGCACTGGGGGCATATCTGGCACTGTGGGGACATGTGTATCTGCACTGGGGACATATCTGGCACTGTGGGGACATGTGTATCTACACTGGGGTCATAGCTGGCACTGTGGGGACATGTGTATCTTCACTGGGGGCATATCTGGCACTGTGCGGACATGTGTATCGGCACTGGGGGCATATCTGGCACTGTGGGGACATGTGTATCTGCACTGGGGGCATATCTGGCACTGTGGTGACATGTGTATCTACAATGGGGGCATATCTGGCACTGTGGGTACATGTGTATCTACACTGGGAGCATATCTGGCCCTGTGGGGACATGAGTATCTGCACTGGGGGCATATCTGGCACTGTGGGGACATGTGTATCTGCACTGGGGGCATAGCTGGCACTGTGGGGACATGTGTATCTACACTGGGGGCATATCTGGCACTGTGGGGGCATATGTATCTGCACTGGGGGCATATCTGGCACTGTGGGGACCTGTGTATCTGCACTGGGGGCATAGCTGGCAGTGTGGGGACATGTGTATCTGCACTGGGGGCATATCTGGCACTGTGGGGACATGAGTATCTGCACTGGGGGCATATCTGGCATTGTCGGGGCATGTGTATCTGCACTGGGGGCATATCTGGCACTGTGGGGGCATGTGTATCTGCACTGGGGGCATATCTGGCACTGTGGGGACATGTGTATCTACACTGGGGGCATATCTGGCACTGTAAGGGTATGTGTATCTGCACTGGGGGCATAGCTGGCACTGTGGGGACATGTGTATCTGCACTGGGGGCATAGCTGGCACTGTGGGGACATGTGTATCTACACTGGGGGCATATCTGGCACTGTGGGGGCATATGTATCTGCACTGGGGGCATATCTGGCACTGTGGGGACATGTGTATCTGCACTGGGGGCATAGCTGGCACTGTTAGGACATGTGTATCTGTACTGGGGGCATATCTGGCACTGTGGGGACATGTGTATCTGCACTGGGGGCATATCTGGCACTGTGGGGACATGTGTATCTGCACTGGGGACATAGCTGGCACTGTGGGGACATGTGTATCTGCACTGGGGGCATATCTGGCACTGTGGGGACATGTGTATCTGCACTGGGGGCATATCTGGCACTGTGGGGGACATGTGTATCTGCACTGGGGGCATATCTGGCACTGTGGGGGACATGTGTATCTGCACTGGGGGCATATCTGGCACTGTGGGGACGTGTATCTGCACTGGGGGCATATCTGGCATTGTGGGGACATGTGGATCTGCACTGGGGACATATCTGGCACTGTGGGGACATGTGTATCTGCACTGGGGGCATATCTGGCACTGTGGGGACATGTGTATCTGCACTGGGGGCATATCTGGCACTGTGGGTACATGTGTATCTACACTGGGGGCATATCTGGCACTGTGGGTACATGTGTATCTACACTGGGAGCATAGCTGGCACTGTGTGGACATGTGTATCTGCACTTTGGGCATATCTGGCACTGTGGGACATGTGTATCTGCACTGGGGGCATATCTGGCACTGTGGGGACATGTGTATCTGCACTGGGGACATATCTGGCACTGTGGGGACACGTGTATCTACACTGGGGGCATAGCTGGCACTGTGGGGACATGTGTATCTTCACTGGGGGCATATCTGGCACTGTGGGGACATGTGTATCTGCACTGGGGGCATATCTGGCACTGTGGGGACGTCTATCTGCACTGGGGGCATATCTGGCACTGTGGGGACATGTGTATCTGCACTGGGGACATATCTGGCACTGTGCAGACATGTATATCTGCACTGGGGGCATATCTGGCCCTGTGGGGACATGAGTATCTGCACTGGGGGCATATCTGGCATTGTCGGGGCATGTGTATCTGCACTGGGGGCATATCTGGCACTGTGGGGGCATGTGTATCTGCACTGGGGGCATATCTGGCACTGTGGGGACATGTGTATCTACACTGGGGGCATATCTGGCACTGTGGGGGTATGTGTATCTGCACTGGGGGCATAGCTGGCACTGTGGGGACATGTGTATCTGCACTGGGGGCATAGCTGGCACTGTGGGGACATGTGTATCTACACTGGGGGCATATCTGGCACTGTGGGGGCATATGTATCTGCACTGGGGGCATATCTGGCACTGTGGGGACCTGTGTTTCTGCACTGGGGGCATAGCTGGCACTGTAAGGACATGTGTGTCTGCACTGGGGGCATATCTGGCACTGTGGGGACGTGTATCTGCACTGGGGGCATATCTGGCACTGTGGGACATGTGTATCTGCACTGGGGACATATCTGGCACTGTGGGGACATGTGTATATGCACTGGGGGCATATCTGGCACTCTGGGGACATGTGTATCTGCACTGGGGGCATATCTGGCACTGTGGGGACATGTGTATCTACACAGGGGGCATATCTGGCACTGTGGGTACATGTGTATCTACACTGGGAGCATAGCTGGCACTGTGGGGACATGTGTATCTGCACTGGGGGCATATCTGGCACTGTGGGGGTATGTGTATCTGCACTGGGGGCATATATGGCACTGTGAGGACATGTGTATCTACACTGGGGGCATATCTGGCACTGTCGGGACATATGTATCTGCACTGGGGGCATATCTGGCACTGTGGGGACATGTGTATCTGCACTGGGGGCATATCTGGCACTGTGGGGACATATGTATCTACACTGGGGGCATATCTGGCACTGTGGTGACATGTGTATCTACAATGGGGGCATAGTTGGCACTGTGGGGACATGTGTATCTACACTGGGGGCATAGCTGGCACTGTGGGGACATGTGTATCTGCACTGGGGGGACATGTGTATCTTCACTGGGGGCATATCTGGCATTGTGGGGACATGTGTATCTGCACTGGGGGCATATCTGGCACTGTGGGGACATGTGTATCTGCACTGGGGGCATATGTGGCACTGTGGGGACATGTGTTCCTGGCACTGGGGACATAGCTGGCACTGTGGGGGTATGTGTATCTGCACTGGGGGCATATCTGGCACTGTGGGGACATGTGTATCTGCACTGGGGGCATATCTGGCACTGTGGGGACGTGTATCTGCACTGGGGGCATATCTGGCACTGTGGGGACATGTGTATCTGCACTGGGGACATATCTGGCACTGTGGGGACATGTGTATCTGCACTGGGGGCATATCTGGCACTCTGGGGACATGTGTATCTGCACTGGGGGCATATCTGGCACTGTGGGGACATGTGTATCTACACTGGGGGCATATCTGGCACTGTGGGTACATGTGTATCTACACTGGGAGCATAGCTGGCACTGTGGGGACATGTGTATCTGCACTGGTGGCATATCTGGCACTGTGGGACATGTGTATCTGCACTGGGGGCATATCTGGCACTGTGGGGACATGTGTATCTGCACTGGGGACATATCTGGCACTGTGGGGACATGTGTATCTACACTGGGGTCATAGCTGGCACTGTGGGGACATGTGTATCTTCACTGGGGGCATATCTGGCACTGTGGGGACATGTGTATCGGCACTGGGGGCATATCTGGCACTGTGGGGACATGTGTATCTGCACTGGGGGCATATCTGACACTGTGGGGACATGTGTATCTGCACTGGGGGCATATCTGGCACTGTGGGGGTATGTGTATCTGCACTGGGGGCATATATGGCACTGTGGGGACATGTGTATCTACACTGGGGGCATATCTAGCACTGTCGGGACATATGTATCTGCACTGGGGGCATATCTGGCACTGTGGGGACATGTGTATCTGCACTGGGGGCATATCTGGCCCCTTGGGGACATATGTATCTACACTGGGGGCATATCTGGCACTGTGGTGACATGTGTATCTACACGGGGGGCATAGTTGGCACTGTGGGGACATGTGTATCTACACTGGGGGCATAGCTGGCACTGTGGGTACATGTGTATCTGCACTGGGGGGACATGTGTATCTGCACTGGGGGCATTTCTGGCACTGTGGGGACATGTGTATCTGCACTGGGGGCATATCTGGCACTGTGGGGACATGTGTATCTGCACTGGGGGCATATGTGGCACTGTGGGGACATGTGTTCCTGGCACTGGGGACATAGCTGGCACTGTTGGGGTATGTGTATCTGCACTGGGGGCATATCTGGCACTGTGGGGACATGTGTATCTGCACTGGGGGCATATCTGGCACTGTGGGGACATGTGTATCTGCACTGGGGGCATATCTAGCACTGTGGGGACATGTGTATCTGCACTGGGGGCATATCTGGCACTGTGGGGACATGTGTATCTGCACTGGGGGCATATCTGGCACTGTGGGGACAAGTGTATATGCACTGGGGGCATATCTGGCACTCTGGGGACATGTGTATCTGCACTGGGGGCATATCTGGCACTGTGGGGACATGTGTATCTACACAGGGGGCTTATCTGGCACTGTGGGTACATGTGTATCTACACTGGGAGCATAGCTGGCACTGTGGGGACATGTGTATTTGCACTGGGGGCATATCTGGCACTGGGGGGGTATGTGTATCTGCACTGGGGGCATATATGGCACTGTGGGGACATGTGTATCTACACTGGGGGCATATCTGGCACTGTCGGGACATATGTATCTGCACTGGGGGCATATCTGGCACTGTGGGGACATGTGTATCTGCACTGGGGGCATATCTGGCACTGTGGGGACATATGTATCTACACTGGGGGCATATCTGGCACTGTGGTGACATGTGTATCTACAATGGGGGCATAGTTGGCACTGTGGGGACATGTGTATCTACACTGGGGGCATAGCTGGCACTGTGGGGACATGTGTATCTGCACTGGGGGGACATGTGTATCTTCACTGGGGGCATATCTGGCATTGTGGGGACATGTGTATCTGCACTGGGGGCATATCTGGCACTGTGGGGACATGTGTATCTGCACTGGGGGCATATGTGGCACTGTGGGGACATGTGTTCCTGGCACTGGGGACATAGCTGGCACTGTGGGGGTATGTGTATCTGCACTGGGGGCATATCTGGCACTGTGGGGACATGTGTATCTGCACTGGGGGCATATCTGGCACTGTGGGGACGTGTATCTGCACTGGGGGCATATCTGGCACTGTGGGGACATGTGTATCTGCACTGGAGACATATCTGGCACTGTGGGGACATGTGTATCTGCACTGGGGGCATATCTGGCACTCTGGGGACATGTGTATCTGCACTGGGGGCATATCTGGCACTGTGGGGACATGTGTATCTACACTGGGGGCATATCTGGCACTGTGGGTACATGTGTATCTACACTGGGAGCATAGCTGGCACTGTGGGGACATGTGTATCTGCACTGGTGGCATATCTGGCACTGTGGGACATGTGTATCTGCACTGGGGGCATATCTGGCACTGTGGGGACATGTGTATCTGCACTGGGGACATATCTGGCACTGTGGGGACATGTGTATCTACACTGGGGTCATAGCTGGCACTGTGGGGACATGTGTATCTTCACTGGGGGCATATCTGGCACTGTGGGGACATGTGTATCGGCACTGGGGGCATATCTGGCACTGTGGGGACATGTGTATCTGCACTGGGGGCATATCTGACACTGTGGGGACATGTGTATCTGCACTGGGGGCATATCTGGCACTGTGGGGGTATGTGTATCTGCACTGGGGGCATATATGGCACTGTGGGGACATGTGTATCTACACTGGGGGCATATCTGGCACTGTCGGGACATATGTATCTGCACTGGGGGCATATCTGGCACTGTGGGGACATGTGTATCTGCACTGGGGGCATATCTGGCACTGTGGGGACATATGTATCTACACTGGGGGCATATCTGGCACTGTGGTGACATGTGTATCTACACGGGGGGCATAGTTGGCACTGTGGGGACATGTGTATCTACACTGGGGGCATAGCTGGCACTGTGGGTACATGTGTATCTGCACTGGGGGGACATGTGTATCTGCACTGGGGGCATTTCTGGCACTGTGGGGACATGTGTATCTGCACTGGGGGCATATCTGGCACTGTGGGGACATGTGTATCTGCACTGGGGGCATATGTGGCACTGTGGGGACATGTGTTCCTGGCACTGGGGACATAGCTGGCACTGTTGGGGTATGTGTATCTGCACTGGGGGCATATCTGGCACTGTGGGGACATGTGTATCTGCACTGGGGGCATATCTGGCACTGTGGGGACATGTGTATCTGCACTGGGGGCATATCTAGCACTGTGGGGACATGTGTATCTGCACTGGGGGCATATCTGGCACTGTGGGGACATGTGTATCTGCACTGGGGGCATATCTGGCACTGTGGGGACAAGTGTATATGCACTGGGGGCATATCTGGCACTCTGGGGACATGTGTATCTGCACTGGGGGCATATCTGGCACTGTGGGGACATGTGTATCTACACAGGGGGCTTATCTGGCACTGTGGGTACATGTGTATCTACACTGGGAGCATAGCTGGCACTGTGGGGACATGTGTATTTGCACTGGGGGCATATCTGGCACTGTGGGGGTATGTGTATCTGCACTGGGGGCATATATGGCACTGTGGGGACATGTGTATCTACACTGGGGGCATATCTGGCACTGTCGGGACATATGTATCTGCACTGGGGGCATATCTGGCACTGTGGGGACATGTGTATCTGCACTGGGGGCATATCTGGCACTGTGGGGACATATGTATCTACACTGGGGGCATATCTGGCACTGTGGTGACATGTGTATCTACAATGGGGGCATTGTTGGCACTGTGGGGACATGTGTATCTACACTGGGGGCATAGCTGGCACTGTGGGGACATGTGTATCTGCACTGGGGGGACATGTGTATCTTCACTGGGGGCATATCTGGCATTGTGGGGACATGTGTATCTGCACTGGGGGCATATCTGGCACTGTGGGGACATGTGTATCTGCACTGGGGGCATATGTGGCACTGTGGGGACATGTGTTCCTGGCACTGTGGACATAGCTGGCACTGTGGGGGTATGTGTATCTGCACTGGGGGCATATCTGGCACTGTGGGGACATGTGTATCTGCACTGGGGGCATATCTGGCACTGTGGGGACGTGTATCTGCACTGGGGGCATATCTGGCACTGTGGGGACATGTGTATCTGCACTGGGGACATATCTGGCACTGTGGGGACATGTGTATCTGCACTGGGGGCATATCTGGCACTCTGGGGACATGTGTATCTGCACTGGGGGCATATCTGGCACTGTGGGGACATGTGTATCTACACTGGGGGCATATCTGGCACTGTGGGTACATGTGTATCTACACTGGGAGCATAGCTGGCACTGTGGGGACATGTGTATCTGCACTGGTGGCATATCTGGCACTGTGGGACATGTGTATCTGCACTGGGGGCATATCTGGCACTGTGGGGACATGTGTATCTGCACTGGGGACATATCTGGCACTGTGGGGACATGTGTATCTACACTGGGGTCATAGCTGGCACTGTGGGGACATGTGTATCTTCACTGGGGGCATATCTGGCACTGTGCGGACATGTGTATCGGCACTGGGGGCATATCTGGCACTGTGGGGACATGTGTATCTGCACTGGGGGCATATCTGGCACTGTGGGGACATGTGTATCTGCACTGGGGGCATATCTGGCACTGTGGGGGTATGTGTATCTGGACTGGGGGCATATATGGCACTGTGGGGACATGTGTATCTACACTGGGGGCTTATCTGGCACTGTCGGGACATATGTATCTGCACTGGGGGCATATCTGGCACTGTGGGGACATGTGTATCTGCACTGGGGGCATATCTGGCACTGTGGGGACATATGTATCTACACTGGGGGCATATCTGGCACTGTGGTGACATGTGTATCTACAATGGGGGCATAGTTGGCACTGTGGGGACATGTGTATCTACACTGGGGGCATTGCTGGCACTGTGGGTACATGTGTATCTGCACTGGGGGGACATGTGTATCTGCACTGGGGGCATTTCTGGCACTGTGGGGACATGTGTATCTGCACTGGGGGCATATCTGGCACTGTGGGGACATGTGTATCTGCACTGGGGGCATATGTGGCACTGTGGGGACATGTGTTCCTGGCACTGGGGACATAGCTGGCACTGTTGGGGTATGTGTATCTGCACAGGGGGCATATCTGGCACTGTGGGGACATGTGTATCTGCACTGGGGGCATATCTGGCACTGTGGGGACATGTGTATCTGCACTGGGGGCATATCTAGCACTGTGGGGACATGTGTATCTGCACTGGGGGCATATCTGGCACTGTGGGGACATGTGTATCTGCACTGGGGGCATATCTGGCACTGTGGGGACATGTGTATCTGCACTGGGGGCATATCTGGCACTGTGGGGACATGTGTTCCTGGCACTGGAGGCATATCTAGCATTGTGGGGGCATGTGTATCTGGCATGGGGGACATATCTGGCACTGTGGGGGCATGTGTATCTGCACTGGGGGCATATTTGGCACTGTGGGGACATGTGTATCTGCACTGGGGGCATATCTGGCACTGTGGGGACATGTGTATCTGCACTGGGGGCATATCTAGCACTGTGGGGACATGTGTTCCTGGCACTGGAGGCGTATCTGGCACTGTGGGGACATGTGTATCTACACTGGGGGCATATCTGGCACTGTTGGGGCATGTGTATCTACACTGGGGGCATATCTGGCACGGTGGGGACATGTGTATCTGCACTGGGGGCATATCTGGCACTGTGGGGACATGTGTTCCTGGCACAGTGGACATAGCTGACACTGTGGGGACATGTGTATCTGGCACTGGGGACATATCTGGCACTGTGGGGGCATGTGTATCTACACTGGGGGCATATCTGGCACTGTGGGGACATGTGTTCCTGGCACTGGAGGCATATCTGGCACTGTGGGGGCATGTGTATCTGGCACCGGGGACATATCTGGCACTGTGGGGGCATGTGTATCTACACTGGGGGCATATCTGGCACTGTGGGGACATGTGTATCTGCACTGGGGGCATATCTGGCACTGTGGGGACATATGTATCTGCACTGGGGGGCATATCTGGCACTGTGAAGACATGTGTATCTGCACTGGGGGCATATCTAGCACTGTTGGGACATGTGTATCTGCACTGGGGGCATATCTGGCACTGTGGGGACATGTGTATCTGCACTGGGGGCATATCTGGCACTGTCGGGACATATGTATCTGCACTGGGGGCATATCTGGCACTGTGGGGACATGTGTATCTGCACTGGGGGCATATCTGGCACTGTGGGGACATATGTATCTACACTGGGGGCAATTCTGGCACTGTGGTGACATGTGTATCTACAATGGGGGCATAGTTGGCACTGTGGGGACATGTGTATCTACACTGGGGGCATAGCTGGCACTGTGGGGACATGTGTATCTGCACTGGGGGGACATGTGTATCTTCACTGGGGGCATATCTGGCATTGTGGGGACATGTGTATCTGCACTGGGGGCATATCTGGCACTGTGGGGACATGTGTATCTGCACTGGGGGCATATGTGGCACTGTGGGGACATGTGTTCCTGGCACTGGGGACATAGCTGGCACTATGGGGGTATGTGTATCTGCACTGGGGGCATATCTGGCACTGTGGGGACATGTGTATCTGCACTGAGGGCATATCTGGCACTGTGGGGACGTGTATCTGCACTGGGGGCATATCTGGCACTGTGGGGACATGTGTATCTGCACTGGGGACATATCTGGCACTGTGGGGACATGTGTATCTGCACTGGGGGCATATCTGGCACTCTGGGGACATGTGTATCTTCACTGGGGGCATATCTGGCACTGTGGGGACATGTGTATCTACACTGGGGGCATATCTGGTACTGTGGGTACATGTGTATCTACACTGGGAGCATAGCTGGCACTGTGGGGACATGTGTATCTGCACTGGTGGCATATCTGGCACTGTGGGACATGTGTATCTGCACTGGGGGCATATCTGGCACTGTGGGGACATGTGTATCTGCACTGGGGACATATCTGGCACTGTGGGGACATGTGTATCTACACTGGGGTCATAGCTGGCACTGTGGGGACATGTGTATCTTCACTGGGGGCATATCTGGCACTGTGGGGACATGTGTATCGGCACTGGGGGCATATCTGGCACTGTGGGGACATGTGTATCTGCACTGGGGGCATATCTGACACTGTGGGGACATGTGTATCTGCACTGGGGGCATATCTGGCACTGTGGGGGTATGTGTATCTGCACTGGGGGCATATCTGGCACTGTGGGGACATGTGTATCTACACTGGGGGCATAGCTGGCACTGTGGGGACATGTGTATCTGCACTGTGGGGACATGTGTATCTTCACTGGGGGCATATCTGGCACTGTGGGGACATGTGTATCGGCACTGGGGGCATATCTGGCACTGTGGGGACATGTGTATCTGCACTGGGGGCATATCTGACACTGTGGGGACATGTGTATCTGCACTGGGGGCATATCTGGCACTGTGGGGGTATGTGTATCTGCACTGGGGGCATATATGGCACTGTGGGGACATGTGTATCTACACTGGGGGCATATCTGGCACTGTCGGGACATATGTATCTGCACTGGGGGCATATCTGGCACTGTGGGGACATGTGTATCTGCACTGGGGGCATATCTGGCACTGTGGGGACATATGTATCTACACTGGGGGCATATCTGGCACTGTGGTGACATGTGTATCTACACGGGGGGCATAGTTGGCACTGTGGGGACATGTGTATCTACACTGGGGGCATAGCTGGCACTGTGGGTACATGTGTATCTGCACTGGGGGGACATGTGTATCTGCACTGGGGGCATTTCTGGCACTGTGGGGACATGTGTATCTGCACTGGGGGCATATCTGGCACTGTGGGGACATGTGTATCTGCACTGGGGGCATATGTGGCACTGTGGGGACATGTGTTCCTGGCACTGGGGACATAGCTGGCACTGTTGGGGTATGTGTATCTGCACTGGGGGCATATCTGGCACTGTGGGGACATGTGTATCTGCACTGGGGGCATATCTGGCACTGTGGGGACATGTGTATCTGCACTGGGGGCATATCTAGCACTGTGGGGACATGTGTATCTGCACTGGGGGCATATCTGGCACTGTGGGGACATGTGTATCTGCACTGGGGGCATATCTGGCACTGTGGGGACAAGTGTATATGCACTGGGGGCATATCTGGCACTCTGGGGACATGTGTATCTGCACTGGGGGCATATCTGGCACTGTGGGGACATGTGTATCTACACAGGGGGCTTATCTGGCACTGTGGGTACATGTGTATCTACACTGGGAGCATAGCTGGCACTGTGGGGACATGTGTATTTGCACTGGGGGCATATCTGGCACTGTGGGGGTATGTGTATCTGCACTGGGGGCATATATGGCACTGTGGGGACATGTGTATCTACACTGGGGGCATATCTGGCACTGTCGGGACATATGTATCTGCACTGGGGGCATATCTGGCACTGTGGGGACATGTGTATCTGCACTGGGGGCATATCTGGCACTGTGGGGACATATGTATCTACACTGGGGGCATATCTGGCACTGTGGTGACATGTGTATCTACAATGGGGGCATAGTTGGCACTGTGGGGACATGTGTATCTACACTGGGGGCATAGCTGGCACTGTGGGGACATGTGTATCTGCACTGGGGGGACATGTGTATCTTCACTGGGGGCATATCTGGCATTGTGGGGACATGTGTATCTGCACTGGGGGCATATCTGGCACTGTGGGGACATGTGTATCTGCACTGGGGGCATATGTGGCACTGTGGGGACATGTGTTCCTGGCACTGTGGACATAGCTGGCACTGTGGGGGTATGTGTATCTGCACTGGGGGCATATCTGGCACTGTGGGGACATGTGTATCTGCACTGGGGGCATATCTGGCACTGTGGGGACGTGTATCTGCACTGGGGGCATATCTGGCACTGTGGGGACATGTGTATCTGCACTGGGGACATATCTGGCACTGTGGGGACATGTGTATCTGCACTGGGGGCATATCTGGCACTCTGGGGACATGTGTATCTGCACTGGGGGCATATCTGGCACTGTGGGGACATGTGTATCTACACTGGGGGCATATCTGGCACTGTGGGTACATGTGTATCTACACTGGGAGCATAGCTGGCACTGTGGGGACATGTGTATCTGCACTGGTGGCATATCTGGCACTGTGGGACATGTGTATCTGCACTGGGGGCATATCTGGCACTGTGGGGACATGTGTATCTGCACTGGGGACATATCTGGCACTGTGGGGACATGTGTATCTACACTGGGGTCATAGCTGGCACTGTGGGGACATGTGTATCTTCACTGGGGGCATATCTGGCACTGTGCGGACATGTGTATCGGCACTGGGGGCATATCTGGCACTGTGGGGACATGTGTATCTGCACTGGGGGCATATCTGGCACTGTGGGGACATGTGTATCTGCACTGGGGGCATATCTGGCACTGTGGGGGTATGTGTATCTGCACTGGGGGCATATATGGCACTGTGGGGACATGTGTATCTACACTGGGGGCTTATCTGGCACTGTCGGGACATATGTATCTGCACTGGGGGCATATCTGGCACTGTGGGGACATGTGTATCTGCACTGGGGGCATATCTGGCACTGTGGGGACATATGTATCTACACTGGGGGCATATCTGGCACTGTGGTGACATGTGTATCTACAATGGGGGCATAGTTGGCACTGTGGGGACATGTGTATCTACACTGGGGGCATTGCTGGCACTGTGGGTACATGTGTATCTGCACTGGGGGGACATGTGTATCTGCACTGGGGGCATTTCTGGCACTGTGGGGACATGTGTATCTGCACTGGGGGCATATCTGGCACTGTGGGGACATGTGTATCTGCACTGGGGGCATATGTGGCACTGTGGGGACATGTGTTCCTGGCACTGGGGACATAGCTGGCACTGTTGGGGTATGTGTATCTGCACAGGGGGCATATCTGGCACTGTGGGGACATGTGTATCTGCACTGGGGGCATATCTGGCACTGTGGGGACATGTGTATCTGCACTGGGGGCATATCTAGCACTGTGGGGACATGTGTATCTGCACTGGGGGCATATCTGGCACTGTGGGGACATGTGTATCTGCACTGGGGGCATATCTGGCACTGTGGGGACATGTGTATCTGCACTGGGGGCATATCTGGCACTGTGGGGACATGTGTTCCTGGCACTGGAGGCATATCTAGCATTGTGGGGGCATGTGTATCTGGCATGGGGGACATATCTGGCACTGTGGGGGCATGTGTATCTGCACTGGGGGCATATTTGGCACTGTGGGGACATGTGTATCTGCACTGGGGGCATATCTGGCACTGTGGGGACATGTGTATCTGCACTGGGGGCATATCTAGCACTGTGGGGACATGTGTTCCTGGCACTGGAGGCGTATCTGGCACTGTGGGGACATGTGTATCTACACTGGGGGCATATCTGGCACTGTTGGGGCATGTGTATCTACACTGGGGGCATATCTGGCACGGTGGGGACATGTGTATCTGCACTGGGGGCATATCTGGCACTGTGGGGACATGTGTTCCTGGCACTGTGGACATAGCTGACACTGTGGGGACATGTGTATCTGGCACTGGGGACATATCTGGCACTGTGGGGGCATGTGTATCTACACTGGGGGCATATCTGGCACTGTGGGGACATGTGTTCCTGGCACTGGAGGCATATCTGGCACTGTGGGGGCATGTGTATCTGGCACCGGGGACATATCTGGCACTGTGGGGGCATGTGTATCTACACTGGGGGCATATCTGGCACTGTGGGGACATGTGTATCTGCACTGGGGGCATATCTGGCACTGTGGGGACATATGTATCTGCACTGGGGGGCATATCTGGCACTGTGAAGACATGTGTATCTGAACTGGGGGCATATCTAGCACTGTTGGGACATGTGTATCTGCACTGGGGGCATATCTGGCACTGTGGGGACATGTGTATCTGCACTGGGGGCATATCTGGCACTGTCGGGACATATGTATCTGCACTGGGGGCATATCTGGCACTGTGGGGACATGTGTATCTGCACTGGGGGCATATCTGGCACTGTGGGGACATATGTATCTACACTGGGGGCAATTCTGGCACTGTGGTGACATGTGTATCTACAATGGGGGCATAGTTGGCACTGTGGGGACATGTGTATCTACACTGGGGGCATAGCTGGCACTGTGGGGACATGTGTATCTGCACTGGGGGGACATGTGTATCTTCACTGGGGGCATATCTGGCATTGTGGGGACATGTGTATCTGCACTGGGGGCATATCTGGCACTGTGGGGACATGTGTATCTGCACTGGGGGCATATGTGGCACTGTGGGGACATGTGTTCCTGGCACTGGGGACATAGCTGGCACTGTGGGGGTATGTGTATCTGCACTGGGGGCATATCTGGCACTGTGGGGACATGTGTATCTGCACTGGGGGCATATCTGGCACTGTGGGGACGTGTATCTGCACTGGGGGCATATCTGGCACTGTGGGGACATGTGTATCTGCACTGGGGACATATCTGGCACTGTGGGGACATGTGTATCTGCACTGGGGGCATATCTGGCACTCTGGGGACATGTGTATCTTCACTGGGGGCATATCTGGCACTGTGGGGACATGTGTATCTACACTGGGGGCATATCTGGTACTGTAGGTACATGTGTATCTACACTGGGAGCATAGCTGGCACTGTGGGGACATGTGTATCTGCACTGGTGGCATATCTGGCACTGTGGGACATGTGTATCTGCACTGGGGGCATATCTGGCACTGTGGGGACATGTGTATCTGCACTGGGGACATATCTGGCACTGTGGGGACATGTGTATCTACACTGGGGTCATAGCTGGCACTGTGGGGACATGTGTATCTTCACTGGGGGCATATCTGGCACTGTGGGGACATGTGTATCGGCACTGGGGGCATATCTGGCACTGTGGGGACATGTGTATCTGCACTGGGGGCATATCTGACACTGTGGGGACATGTGTATCTGCACTGGGGGCATATCTGGCACTGTGGGGGTATGTGTATCTGCACTGGGGGCATATCTGGCACTGTGGGGACATGTGTATCTACACTGGGGTCATAGCTGGCACTGTGGGGACATGTGTATCTACACTGGGGTCATAGCTGGCACTGTGGGGACATGTGTATCTTCACTGGGGGCATATCTGGCACTGTGGGGACATGTGTATCTACACTGGGGGCATATCTGGCACTGTCGGGACATATGTATCTGCACTGGGGGCATATCTGGCACTGTGGGGACATGTGTATCTGCACTGGGGGCATATCTGGCGCTGTGGGGACATATGTATCTACACTGGGGGCATATCTGGCACTGTGGTGACATGTGTATCTACAATGGGGGCATAGTTGGCACTGTGGGGACATGTGTATCTACACTGGGGGCATAGCTGGCACTGTGGGTACATGTGTATCTGCACTGGGGGGACATGTGTATCTGCACTGGGGGCATTTCTGGCACTGTGGGGACATGTGTATCTGCACTGGGGGCATATCTGGCACTGTGGGGACATGTGTATCTGCACTGGGGGCATATGTGGCACTGTGGGGACATGTGTTCCTGGCACTGGGGACATAGCTGGCACTGTTGGGGTATGTGTATCTGCACTGGGGGCATATCTGGCACTGTGGGGACATGTGTATCTGCACTGGGGGCATATCTGGCACTGTGGGGACATGTGTATCTGCACTGGGGGCATATCTGGCACTGTGGGGACATGTGTTCCTGGCACTGTGGACATAGCTGACACTGTGGGGACATGTGTATCTGGCACTGGGGACATATCTGGCACTGTGGGGGCATGTGTATCTACACTGGGGGCATATCTGGCACTGTGGGGACATGTGTTCCTGGCACTGGAGGCATATCTGGCACTGTGGGGGCATGTGTATCTGGCACCGGGGACATATCTGGCACTGTGGGGGCATGTGTATCTACACTGGGGGCATATCTGGCACTGTGGGGACATGTGTATCTGCACTGGGGGCATATCTGGCACTGTGGGGACATATGTATCTGCACTGGGGGCATATCTGGCACTGTGAAGACATGTGTATCTGCACTGGGGGCATATCTAGCACTGTTGGGACATGTGTATCTGCACTGGGGGCATATCTGGCACTGTGGGGACATGTGTATCTGCACTGGGGGCATATCTGGCACTGTCGGGACATATGTATCTGCACTGGGGGCATATCTGGCACTGTGGGGACATGTGTATCTGCACTGGGGGCATATCTGGCACTGTGGGGACATATGTATCTACACTGGGGGCATATCTGGCACTATGGTGACATGTGTATCTACAATGGGGGCATAGTTGGCACTGTGGGGACATGTGTATCTACACTGGGGGCATAGCTGGCACTGTGGGGACATGTGTATCTGCACTGGGGGGACATGTGTATCTTCACTGGGGGCATATCTGGCATTGTGGGGACATGTGTATCTGCACTGGGGGCATATCTGGCACTGTGGGAACATGTGTATCTGCACTGGGGGCATATGTGGCACTGTGGGGACATGTGTTCCTGGCACTGGGGACATAGCTGGCACTGTGGGGGTATGTGTATCTGCACTGGGGGCATATCTGGCACTGTGGGGACATGTGTATCTGCACTGGGGGCATATCTGGCACTGTGGGGACATGTGTATCTACACTGGGGGCATATCTGGCACTGTGGGTACATGTGTATCTACACTGGGAGCATAGCTGGCACTGTGGGGACATGTGTATCTGCACTGGTGGCATATCTGGCACTGTGGGACATGTGTATCTGCACTGGGGGCATATCTGGCACTGTGGGGACATGTGTATCTGCACTGGGGACATATCTGGCACTGTGGGGACATGTGTATCTACACTGGGGTCATAGCTGGCACTGTGGGGACATGTGTATCTTCACTGGGGGCATATCTGGCACTGTGGGGACATGTGTATCTGCACTGGGGACATATCTGGCACTGTGGGGACATGTGTATCTGCACTGGGGGCATATCTGGCACTCTGGGGGCATGTGTATCTTCACTGGGGGCATATCTGGCACTGTGGGGACATGTGTATCTACACTGGGGGCATATCTGGTACTGTGGGTACATGTGTATCTACACTGGGAGCATAGCTGGCACTGTGGGGACATGTGTATCTGCACTGTGGCATATCTGGCACTGTGGGACATGTGTATCTGCACTGGGGGCATATCTGGCACTGTGGGGACATGTGTATCTGCACTGGGGACATATCTGGCACTGTTGGGACATGTGTATCTACACTGGGGTCATAGCTGGCACTGTGGGGACATGTGTATCTCACTGGGGGCATATCTGGCACTTGTTGGGGACATGTGTATCGGCACTGGGGGCATATCTGGCACTGTGGGGACATGTGTATCCTGCACTGGGGGCATATCTGACACTGTGGGGACATGTGTATCTGCACTGGGGGCATATCTGGCACTGTGGGGGTATGTGTATCTGCACTGGGGGCATATCTGGCACTGTGGGGACATGTGTATCTACACTGGGGTCATAGCTGGCACTGTGGGGACATGTGTATCTACACTGGGGTCATAGCTGGCACTGTGGGGACATGTGTATCTTCACTGGGGGCCATATCTGGCACTGTGGGGACATGTGTATCTACACTGGGGCATATCTGGCACTGTCGGGACATATGTATCTGCACTGGGGGCATATCTGGCACTGTGGGGACATGTGTATCTGCACTGGGGGCATATCTGGCGCTGTGGGGACATATGTATCTACACTGGGGGCATATCTGGCACTGTGGTGACATGTGTATCTACAATGGGGGCATAGTTGGCACTGTGGGGACATGTGTATCTACACTGGGGGCATAGCTGGCACTGTGGGTACATGTGTATCTGCACTGGGGGGACATGTGTATCTGCACTGGGGCATTTCTGGCACTGTGGGGACATGTGTATCTGCACTGGGGGCATATCTGGCACTGTGGGACATGTGTATCTGCACTGGGGGCATATGTGGCACTGTGGGGACATGTGTTCCTGGCACTGGGGACATAGCTGGCACTGTTGGGGTATGTGTATCTGCACTGGGGGCATATCTGGCACTGTGGGGACATGTGTATCTGCACCTGGGGGCATATCTGGCACTGTGGGGACATGTGTATCAGCACTGGGGGCATATCTGGCACTGTGGGGACATGTGTTCCTGGCACTGTGGACATAGCTGACACTGTGGGGACATGTGTATCTGGCACTGGGGACATATCTGGCACTGTGGGGGCATGTGTATCTACACTGGGGCATATCTGGCACTGTGGGGACATGTGTTCCTGGCACTGGAGGCATATCTGGCACTGTGGGGGCATGTGTATCTGGCACCGGGGACATATCTGGCACTGTGGGGGCATGTGTATCTACACTGGGGGCATATCTGGCACTGTGGGGACATGTGTATCTGCACTGGGGGCATATCTGGCACTGTGGGGACATATGTATCTGCACTGGGGGCATATCTGGCACTGTGAAGACATGTGTATCTGCACTGGGGGCATATCTAGCACTGTTGGGGACATGTTGTATCTGCACTGGGGGCATATCTGGCACTGTGGGGACATGTGTATCTGCACTGGGGGCATATCTGGCACTGTCGGGACATATGTATCTGCACTGGGGGCATATCTGGCACTGTGGGACATGTGTATCTGCACTGGGGCATATCTGGCACTGTGGGGACATATGTATCTACACTGGGGGCATATCTGGCACTATGGTGACATGTGTATCTACAATGGGGGCATAGTTGGCACTGTGGGGACATGTGTATCTACACTGGGGGCATAGCTGGCACTGTGGGGACATGTGTATCTGCACTGGGGGGACCATGTGTATCTTCACTGGGGGCATATCTGGCATTGTGGGGACATGTGTATCTGCACTGGGGGCATATCTGGCACTGTGGGAACATGTGTATCTGCACTGGGTGCATTTCTGGCACTGTGGGGACATGTGTATCTGCACTGGGGGCATATCTGGCACTGTGGGACATGTGTATCTGCACTGGGGGCATATGTGGCACTGTGGGGACATGTGTTCCTGGCACTGGGGACATAGCTGGCACTGTTGGGGTATGTGTATCTGCACTGGGGGCATATCTGGCACTGTGGGGGACATGTGTATCTGCAACTGGGGGCATATCTGGCACTGTGGGGGACATGTGTATCTGCACTGGGGGCATATCTAGCACTGTGGGGACATGTGTATCTGCACTGGGGGCATATCTGGCACTGTGGGGACATGTGTATCTGCACTGGGGGCATATCTGGCACTGTGGGGACAAGTGTATATGCACTGGGGGCATATCTGGCACTCTGGGGACATGTGTATCTGCACTGGGGGCATATCTGGCACTGTGGGGACATGTGTATCTACACAGGGGGCTTATCTGGCACTGTGGGTACATGTGTATCTACACTGGGAGCATAGCTGGCACTGTGGGGACATGTGTAATTGCACTGGGGGGCATATCTGGCACTGTGGGGGTATGTGTATCTGCACTGGTGGGCATATATGGCACTGTGGGGACATGTGTATCTACACTGGGGGCATATCTGGCACTGTCGGGACATATGTATCTGCACTGGGGGCATATCTGGCACTGTGGGGACATGTGTATCTGCACTGGGGGCAATATCTGGCACTGTGGGGACATATGTATCTTACACTGGGGGCAATATCTGGCACTGTGGTGACATGTGTATCTACAATGGGGGCATAGTTGGCACTGTGGGGACATGTGTATCTACACTGGGGGCATAGCTGGCACTGTGGGGACATGTGTATCTGCACTGGGGGGACATGTGTATCTTCACTGGGGGCATATCTGGCATTGTGGGGACATGTGTATCTGCACTGGGGGCATATCTGGCACTGTGGGGGACATGTGTATCTGCACTGGGGGGCATATGTGGCACTGTGGGGACATGTGTTCCTGGCACTGTGGACATAGCTGGCACTGTGGGGGTATGTGTATCTGCACTGGGGGCATATCTGGCACTGTGGGGACATGTGTATCTGCACTGGGGGCATATCTGGCACTGTGGGGGACGTGTATCTGCACTGGGGGGCATATCTGGCACTGTGGGGACATGTGTATCTGACACTGGGGACATATCTGGCACTGTGGGGACATGTGTATCTGCACTGGGGGCATATCTGGCACTCTGGGGACATGTGTATCTGCACTGGGGGCATATCTGGCACTGTGGGGACATGTGTATCTACACTGGGGGCATATCTGGCACTGTGGGTACATGTGTATCTACACTGGGAGCATAGCTGGCACTGTGGGACATGTGTATCTGCACTGGTGGCATATCTGGCACTGTGGGACATGTGTATCTGCACTGGGGGCATATCTGGCACTGTGGGGACATGTGTATCTGCACTGGTGACATATCTGGCACTGTGGGGACATGTGTATCTACACTGGGGTCATAGCTGGCACTGTGGGGACATGTGTATCTTCACTGGGGGCATATCTGGCACTGTGCGGACATGTGTATCGGCACTGGGGGCATATCTGGCACTGTGGGGACATGTGTATCTGCACTGGGGGCATAATCTGGCACTGTGGGGACATGTGTATCTGCACTGGGGGCATATCTGGCACTGTGGGGGTATGTGTATCTGCACTGGGGGCATATATGGCACTGTGGGGACATGTGTATGCTACACTGGGGGCTTATCTGGCACTGTCGGGACATATGTATCTGCACTGGGGGCATATCTTGCACTGTTGGTCATGTGTATCTGCACTGGGGGCATATCTGGCACTGTGTGGACATATGTATCTACACTGTGGCATATCTGGCACTGTGGTGACATGTGTATCTACAATGGGGGCATAGTTGGCACAGTGGGGACATGTGTATCTACACTGGGGGCATTGCTGGCACTGTGGGTACATGTGTATCTGCACTGGGGGGACATGTGTATCTGCCACTGGGGGCATTTCTGGCACTGTGGGGACATGTGTATCTGCACTGGGGGCATATCTGGCACTGTGGGGGACATGTGTATCTGCAACTGGGGGCATATGTGGCACTGTGGGGACATGTGTTCCTGGCACTGGGGGACATAGCTGGCACTGTTGGGGTATGTGTATCTGCACAGGGGGCATATCTGGCACTGTGGGGACATGTGTATCTGCACTGGGGGCATATCTGGCACTGTGGGGACATGTGTATCTGCACTGGGGGCATATCTAGCACTGTGGGGACATGTGTATCTGCACTGGGGGCATATCTGGCACTGTGGGGACATGTGTATCTGCACTGGGGGCATATCTGGCACTGTGGGGACATGTGTATCTGCACTGGGGGCATAATCTGGCACTGTGGGGACATGTGTTCCTGGCACTGGAGGCATATCTAGCATTGTGGGGGCATGTGTATCTGGCATGGGGGACATATCTGGCACTGTGGGGGCATGTGTATCTGCACTGGGGGCATATTTGGCACTGTGGGGACATGTGTATCTGCACTGGGGGCATATCTGGCACTGTGGGGGACATGTGTATCTGCACTGGGGGCATATCTAGCACTGTGGGGACATGTGTTCCTGGCACTGGAGGCGTATCTGGCACTGTGGGACATGTGTATCTACACTGGGGGCATATCTGGCACTGTTGGGGGCATGTGTATCTACACTGGGGGCATATCTGGCACGGTGGGGACATGTGTATCTGCACTGGGGGCATATCTGGCACTGTGGGGACATGTGTTCCTGGCACTGTGGACATAGCTGACACTGTGGGGACATGTGTATCTGGCACTGGGGACATATCTTGGCACTGTGGGGGCATGTGTATCTACACTGGGGGCATATCTGGCACTGTGGGGGACATGTGTTCCTGGCACTGGAGGCATATCTGGCACTGTGGGGGCATGTGTATCTGGCACCGGGGACTATATCTGGCACTGTGGGGGCATGTGTATCTACACTGGGGGCATATCTGGCACTGTGGGACATGTGTATCTGCACTGGGGGCATATCTGGCACTGTGGGGACATATGTATCTGCACTGGGGGGCATATCTGGCACTGTTGAAGACATGTGTATCTGCACTGGGGGCATATCTAGGCACTGTTGGGACATGTGTATCTGCACTGGGGGCAATATCTGGCACTGTGGGGACATGTGTATCTGCACTGGGGGCATATCCGGCACTGTCGGGACATATGTATCTGCACTGGGGGCATATCTGGCACTGTGGGGACATGTGTATCTGCACTGGGGGCATATCTGGCACTGTGGGGACATATGTATCTACACTGGGGGCAATTCTGGCACTGTGGTGACATGTGTATCTACAATGGGGGCATAGTTGGCACTGTGGGGACATGTGTATCTACACTGGGGCATAGCTGGCACTGTGGGGACATGTGTATCTGCACTGGGGGGACATGTGTATCTTCACTGGGGGCATATTCTGGCATTGTGGGGACATGTGTATCTGCACTGGGGGCATATCTGGCACTGTGGGGACATGTGTATCTGCACTGGGGGCATATGTGGCACTGTGGGGACATGTGTTCCTGCACTGGGGACCATAGCTGGCACTGTGGGGGTATGTGTATCTGCACTGGGGGCATATCTGGCACTGTGGGGACATGTGTATCTGCACTGGGGCATATCTGGCACTGTGGGGACGTGTATCTGCACTGGGGCATATCTGGCACTGTGGGGACATGTGTATCTGCACTGGGGACATATCTGGCACTGTGGGGACATGTGTATCTGCACTGGGGGCATATCTGGCACTCTGGGGACATGTGTATCTTCACTGGGGGCATATCTGGCACTGTGGGGACATGTGTATTCTACACTGGGGGCATATCTGGTACTGTAGGTACATGTGTATCTACACTGGGAGCATAGCTGGCACTGTGGGGACATGTGTATCTGCACTGGTGGCATATCTGGCACTGTGGGACATGTGTATCTGCACTGGGGGCATATCTGGCACTGTGGGGACATGTGTATCTGCACTGGGGACATATCTGGCACTGTGGGGACATGTGTATCTACACTGGGTCATAGCTGGCACTGTGGGGACATGTGTATCTTCACTGGGGGCAAATCTGGCACTGTGGGGACATGTGTATCGGCACTGGGGGCATATCTGGCACTGTGGGGACATGTGTATCTGCACTGGGGGCATATCTGACACTGTGGGGACATGTGTATCTGCACTGGGGGCATATCTGCACTTGTGGGGGGGTATGTGTATCTGCACTGGGGGCATATCTGGCACTGTGGGGACATGTGTATCTACACTGGGGTCATAGCTGGCACTGTGGGGACATGTGTATCTACACTGGGGTCATAGCTGGCACTGTGGGGACATGTGTATCTTCACTGGGGGCATATCTGGCACTGTGGGGACATGTGTATCTACTACATGGGGGCATATCTGGCACTGTCGGGACATATGTATCTGCACTGGGGGCATATCTGGCACTGTGGGGACATGTGTATCTGCACTGGGGGCATATCTGGCGCTGTGGGGACATATGTATCTACACTGGGGGCATATCTGGCACTGTGGTGACATGTGTATCTACAATGGGGGCATAGTTGGCACTGTGGGGACATGTGTATCTACACTGGGGGCATAGCTGGCACTGTGGGTACATGTGTATCTGCACTGGGGGGACATGTGTATCTGCACTGGGGGCATTTCTGGCACTGTGGGGGACATGTGTATCTGCACTGGGGGGCATATCTGGCACAGTGGGGACATGTGTATCTGCACTGGGGGCATATGTGGCACTGTGGGGACATGTGTTCTGGCACTGGGGACATAGCTGGCACTGTTGGGGTATGTGTATCTGCACTGGGGCATATCTGGCACTGTGGGGACATGTGTATCTGCACTGGGGGCATATCTGGCACTGTGGGGACATGTGGTATCTGCACTGGGGGCATATCTGGCACTGTGGGGACATGTGTTCCTGGCACTGTGGACATAGCTGACACTGTGGGGACATGTGTATCTGGCACTGGGGACATATCTGGCACTGTGGGGCATGTGTATCTACACTGGGGGCATATCTGGCACTGTGGGGACATGTGTTCCTGGCACTGGATGGCATATCTGGCACTGTGGGGGCATGTGTATCTGGCACCCGGGGACATATCTGGCACTGTGGGGACATGTGTATCTACACTGGGGGCATATGTGGCACTGTGGGGACATGTGTTCCTGGCACTGGGGACATAGCTGGCACTGTTGGGGTATGTGTATCTGCACAGAGGGGCATATCTGGCACTGTGGGGACATGTGTATCTGCACTGGGGGCATATCTGGCACTGTGGGGACATGTGTATCTGCACTGGGGGCATATCTAGCACTGTGGGGACATGTGTATCTGCACTGGGGGCATATCTGGCACTGTGGGTACATGTGTATCTGCACTGGGGGCATATCTGGCACTGTGGGGACATGTGTATCTGCACTGGGGCATATCTGGCACTGTGGGGACATGTGTTCCTGGCACTGGAGGCATATCTAGCATTGTGGGGGCATGTGTATCTGGCATGGGGGACATATCTGGCACTGTGGGGGCATGTGTATCTGCACTGGGGGCATATTTGGCACTGTGGGGACATGTGTATCTGCACTGGGGGCATATCTGGCACTGTGGGGACATGTGTATCTGCACTGGGGGCATATCTAGCACTGTGGGGACATGTGTTCCTGGCACTGGAGGCGTATCTGGCACTGTGGGGACATGTGTATCTACACTGGGGGCATATCTGGCACTGTTGGGGCATGTGTATCTACACTGGGGGCATATCTGGCACGGTGGTGGACATGTGTATCTGCACTGGGGGCCATATCTGGCACTGTGGGGACATGTGTTCCTGGCACTGTGGACATAGCTGACACTGTGGGGACATGGGTATCTGGCACTGGGGACATATCTGGCACTGTGGGGCATGTTATCTACACTGGGGCATATCTGCAATGTGGGGACATGTGTATCTGCACTGGGGGCATATCTGGCACTGTGGGGACATGTGTATCTGGCACTGGGAGGCATATCTGGCACTGTGGGGCATGTGTATCTGACACTGGGGGCATATCTGGCACTGTGGGGACATGTGTATCTGCACTGGGGGCATATCTGGCACTGTGGGGACATGTGTATCTGCACTGGGGGCATATCTGGCACTGTGAAGACATGTGTATCTGCACTGGGGGCATATCTAGCACTGTTGGGACATGTGTATCTGCACTGGGGCATATCTGCACTGGGGCATTATCTGGCACTGTGGGGACATGTGTATCTG